>NW_027499443.1:0-54505 GCF_021521415.1 Bidens hawaiensis
CCGTTGCAATTGTTAAAAACCCGGTCCAGCACTCAAAGACTAAGCACATTGACATCCGAATACACTTTATTCGTGATTATTATGATCGTAAGCCTGTCGACATAAAAAGGGTCCATACTGACTATAACTTTACAGATCTCTTTACTAAAGCTTTTAGTCGTGCTCGATTTTTATTTCTCGTTGAGTCATTGGGCATGATTTCTTTTGAGTAAATCTTATCTTTTAGGTTTTTAAAACTGTAAATATTTTTCAAATATGTCACAATTTCAGAGGGAGAAAATGAGTTAACTTTAACTCACCAAAAAGATTTTAAATTTACTTTTAGAAAAACAAAAATCAAGTCACTTGACTTAACAAAAAGATTTTAATTTCTATATATAATATTAATTTCTTCCTTACTCCTATTAAAGAAAAATTTCAAAAATTCAAAAAATATTGTCCCGTTTAGAGGGAGCTCCTGCTTAGAGGGAGTCGGATAATTAAAATTTTCAAATTTTGAGAAATCTGATCTGACCCTTTGGAAAATGATAGTACATTGGTTTGTAATGATTCTAGCGCGTTAACAGAATATAACAAAAGGCTACAAGGTCATTCATAGATGTGTAGGTAGGCTTGACAAACAAGTAAGTGTCGGATGATATAAACCTAAATTCCTGCCGGTACTAGTGGATATACGATTATGAAGTGGTTGCATGATTCCGTAAAGTCATATTCATGAAGGCAGAAATGTAATTATGCATGTCATACCCAAGCCTCTCTTTACCTGATCACAGTTGTCTTATGAAAGTCAGTGTCAATTTTAATTTTCATTGAGTCAAGAATAGAGTCAAGTAAAAGGTCAAGAAAAAGAAAACAAAAGAGTCAGAAATATCAAGAAAAAGGGTCGAAAAAAAGTCAATCCTAGGAATTTTAACTTCTGCTTTATTTCTTCATTTATTTTCGACTCAAGCCTTGGACTCTCTACGTTTGTAGTCTTACAAGATCTGATTGTTAAGGCCCTGAGTCTTCTGCTTTGTTTTATTTTCTTTCTTTTGTTCAAGCCTTGGACTTTATCTGCGCGATAATATGGTATTATCCGACCTGATTGTTATGGCCTGAACTTCTGCTTTATTTTAATCTTTCTAGATCGAGTCAAGTGTCCAAAGCACAAAGTGTCATGTGTACAGTGTACAATAAGTTAAGTTTGTTAATAAGAGTACTGTGATCAACTAAGAAAGGTTTAAGTCAAGTTGAGGTGATATGTTAACACAAAGTAGGCCCGAGATATTATGGAATCAGTAACATGTCTGATTAAGTGGGAACCACATAAGCACCGTGCCTAATTGCACTTCAAATGTATCATTTTGGCATCAAAACACTTGTCAAGTTAAAAAGGAGGACAATATCTACAGTAAATGATGAACTTGTGTCACAATAACTTCAAAATGGAAACGCTCTTGTGTCACAATAACTTCAAAATGGAAACGCGATCTAGGGCTTTGCAAATCAATATGATTCCATGTCGTGATAGTTCTTTGTAAATTAACTAAAGAAAAGAACTGTATAAATTAATTCAATATTATTGTTTTTGACTTTAAAATGTTTTAAATTTTCTTTATTTTAAATTCAGTTTGTTTCGTTTTCTAAAATATTAAGTATCTGCATAGTTTAATATTTTAAGTTTTATTTTTAATTTTATTTTATTTATTTATTTTATTTTACTTTTAATTTTAATTTTATTTATTTTTGCCTTTATTTTAATGTATTCTTTTATTGTGTTTTGTTTTGACAAAAGAGATCGATCGTACAAAGTTTAACAAGTAACGGACCGACAAAAGAAAAACCTTATAAATAATCAAGTGTGTGGATTTGGTGGGTAAATGTTTTTCGGGTTTGAAAATGCAAATTATTTTAAAGACCGAGGACTGAGAGTGTATTTTCGGTGAATACTCGTGATGTTTTAACCTTATCGCGAGATAGGCTGGCCCTATATATAAGGGAAACCTAATATATCTTTCACTGTTCACCAAACACTTTTATCTTTTACTCTCTCTTCTCTCTCATCTTCAAACATTCAAACCCTAAAATCTCTTCAAATTCTTCATCGATCCTCCTCATTATTCTTCACTATGCCATTGAATCCAGATTATCCACCCTCGGTATAACATCAGAACACCATCAATCCTTTCATCCTTATGTTTCTGGGTTCACTAAGATTAAGGCGGTGGTTCATATGAACCGTCGACTTGATCTAGAACAGATCTTCATATATGGTGTTGATATTTGGATTACGGACTGTTATTTAGATTTTGTCTATCATCATTGTTAATTAGTTATAGTTTAACTTGTAAAGTTTGTAGATTTAGGGGTAATTATTGTGTTCAAAGGTTCAATTGACCAGGAAAACCAAAGGGTTTTTGGTTCAAACTTTCCAGAAACCCAATTCAGGGCTAGGCGACTTCAATAGATGGAAAAGGAAACAAAAATTGACAAGTGGGATTTTATCGCATAATAGGTTTTTCGCTTCTCATGGTCTTGCGAAGCGAAAGGGCATTCTGTTTAGCTTCGCATGCCCATGCGAAGCGAAACTATTCCCATGCGAAATTTTTCATGCGAAAAACTCACACTTGGTGAATTTTAAAAAAAAAATTAACAATGTCAGTTACTGATCTGTTTTGAAAATTTAAACTGTTTGGACACTTGGACTGTTTTTAATTTAAAACTTGTGTATATTGGACTAGATAACATATATAATATACATAATTAATTAACTACTACTAATTAATTAAATTATGTAACATGTATATACTTAAGGCTTTTGAATATGTATAACATATTTACTTTGTTTATTTTAATTTTTAATGATGATTCTCATGATCTTATGATATGATTTCAGGGTCACAATTTGTTTTGTGCTCTCGAGTTACCAAAGGCCAAGAAGGATAAAGTTTTCACCTCTATGGTCAAGGGGCTCAAGCAATCACCCCTTGCACACGCTATATATGCTGACCCAGCCATTTATTACAAGTGGGTCTTGGACTTATGGGCGTTTGCCAAAGTTGCCGATGATTCTCTATCGTTTACAACAACCGTTGCAAGAAAGGAATTGACTATTACTGAAGATGACATTAGAAGGGTGATCAAGATTGATGACCAGCCCGATTACAAGTTTGAGAAGGGTGATAGAAAGAAGCTGATTGAATTTGTTGCTCAAATGGGATACGATACCGAGTAGAAAAGCCTTGAGAATAAGCATCTCCCACCATACTGTAGATTTCTCTTCCATATAGTGATTCATTGCTTTGCTGATATACGTGGAGAGCTGGATAGCATGAGTGTAGACTGGGTCCGGATCATGTATGCTTTAACTGCTCAAGAGAAGTTCGATTATTCTCGAAGAATATTCCTGTGCATGTTGGGGAATATTAGAAGTGGAGCCACATGGCTTTTGTATCCGAGATTCGTACAGATGCTCCTGGATGATTTAATCCCAGATGTTCAAAGACCGGGATCAAAGAAAGCAAAAGACAAGAAATCTCATCCTGAGCCATATCATGTAAATGAGATCAAGTTGTCGATCTTTGGTGTGTTGCTCAGCACCAAAGGAATGGGGCATCAGTATCAAGGACCAAGGCCAGGTCCTAAATTTGGATTGTTTGAGGAAACAGAGCCTGCTGGGGATGAGGCATCTGATGATAGTGAAGAGGAGGATGAGCCAGAAGTCGGGGCAGAACAAGATTCCAGTAATGAGCCGGCCGAGGATCGAACAAAAGCCAAGCACGATCTTAAGAGGAAGAAGGCTGAAAAGGGCAAAGTTATAGAGCTAGAGGAAGAAGAAGAAGACCAGCCGCCCCTGAAGCGCTTGAGGAAACTTGGGGACTCCCAGAAGTCAACCAAGTTTCTTGTCGAAACTCCCTCACAAGACAAACCATCCGACCAACCAAAAATCACCAAAGAAGCCCTGGCCCAAGCCCTCAAGACACTAGACGTAACCAAAATACAAATCCCTGCCTACAAGACACCAAAAACCAGAAAGAAAACCAAAGCCAAGAAAACTAAGACCCTACTCCATGACTCACCAGAATCCTCACCTGAACCTTCACCAACAGACCAACCCATTTCAACATTCCTACCATAAATACAATCCTTACCACACTCACCACCACAACAACAAACCCAACCAGAACCTTCTCAAGTCTCAACACCACCTACCCAACCAACCTCATCCATATTCACCTCATCAGTTTTCAGCTCACCAATACAAACAACAAGCTTATGGAGCAAAACCGTTATAATTTCCCCAACCCAAACCGTAACATCATCTATAACACAACCAACACCACCTACCACTACAACTTCACCAATCATTACCCAATCCATCACCTTACCTTTGCTAACAACCTCACCACCCATCATGTCCACCACCCCACCATCCACCATTTCTCACCAAAACCCATATCCCGAGGGATGTCTTCGACACCTCCAGTATACGCCGATCCTATCCCCGATAGGATCGTCGCACTAGAGGAATCCAACGCTAAGAGGGCGGAAAGAGGAATTGTGCTCCTCAAGTTCATTAAGGAGATGAAACAAAAGGCGTTGGAGGATGAGGAAGAAAAGGCGGCTCTGAGGGAAAGGATAAGGGTGTTGGAAAAGCAGAAAGAGGCAAGTGACGCTCTTGCTGAAAATCAAAGATTGTTGACAAACACCTTCCACACCCGAATCCAGAATCTACAAGCATTAATGAACAGTGAGGCTTCTGAAAACGCTAATCTGAGAGCAGATCACACTAGACTTGGAGATAGGCTGACTACATTTGAAAGAGACTTACCAAGTGCTTGTGCTCTCAGATCTAGTGTAAACAAGAAGATCGAAGATGCAACAAGAAGGTGGGATGTTGAAAAGGAAGCCACAAACTCAAGAGTTGCAAATTTAGAAAATCAGCTTGCTTCCTCCGCCTCTCTCGATACGCTCAGAGGAGAATGGAGGCCATACAAGAAAAGATCAAGGAACAAGATCGTCTGAATGAGCTACAGCTCAAGACGAATGAAGACATGGTGAGTAAGTACCAGGCGGCCTCAGACCTCATGGGCATTCAAGAAGATGAATTTCATGGTCTGGAGGATAGGCTTGACGTAGTGTTTGGGACTTAGAGAAGGTCTGGTGAGACTTCTCAAGTCGGTGGTTCACAGCCTACCGTAGGTCTATCTGTGACCATGCGAGGAGTTCAGGCTGTAGTATTAGAAGGAGAGGCGACTGTTGGTCGGTTAATACAACAGGGCGGCCAGTTTAGCGGTATTGGTGGTGATGATGATGGTGATGAAGAAGATGATGATGAGGAAGAAGATGATGACGATGATGAAGTTCATGACAGCTTTGATGAAGATGATGATAATGATGATGAAGGTGGAGCCGGTGGAGACGGAGGGGCCGGGGCAGCAGGAGGTGGAGGTGGAGATAACACTCAATCACCTCCACCAGCTCAACATGACGTTCAAGACCCTGCTGCTCACGACTCGGCTGGCAAAGTCAGGGAACATGACACACAGATTACTGACATGTATAAAGATTTATTTCCTGATGACTTTGCAGGTGCTATGGATGACTTTATCAAAGCAGGAAAGAACTTGGAGCAACTTATTGATCAGAATACAGAGGCGAGGGTTGAAGACGATTACATCAATTACTCACCAAATCCCGACACTCCTCCTGCTCATGTTCAGACTACAGAGACTCCTGATGCTGATCCCGTCTCCACTCCAACTGATGACTTGACACAGGAACCACTAAAGAGAAAGAGAAAGAATCATATAGTGTCAAGCCGTGCATGCGCCCACGATCTTATCTATCCTTACCACGATGATTCGCTGATAGTATATGCAAAGTATAATAAGGAGAACACATGTTGGGCGATTAGGCGATACAGTGGTGATCTGATTTATCTCAACCATCATGAGCTGAAGTCACTACCAGAGCTTGACCTCAATTATCTTCGAAAAGCTCTAGGTCATGGTGCGGTTGGGAGCACTCTGGATAGTTGGATCCCAGATTACCTTCATCGTCAATCGAAGGTCGATTACAAAGAGTTTGAGCCGAATAAGGGTCGGAAGTACAAGAACCAAATAAAAATAGACCCAACCACCGGAGAGCCTCGAACCATGTGGAGATACAGGGCACCAAAGAATTTTCATATCATCTACCATGGAGAGCCCTTTATTCCCAACATCCTCCGAGACTTCACAGGTTGGGAATTTGACAACATGACAAGGGAGGCCGTCATACGCTGCAAAGATCTGCCTGAGATTGGCGTATTTGACGAGCACGAGCTAATGGGGCTGCACATAGAAGACATCAAGAAGTTTTACAATTCACCCCTGGGAACCTTCGAGGACATTGGTGGTCAGAACACAGACCGGATAGTGGAAGCCATCAACAAATTTGTTAGAAGAGTTGTTGAACTTCCACTACCAGAGGACGGCTGGCTGGATTACGACACCGACGGGTTCCAATACTAAAGACTAGAGGGAGATTGTTAGGTCCCGTTTTTGTATGTTTTAGTCTTTTGTATTGGTTCGGTTATTTATTTGGTGCCAATTGGTCATTTTGTATGTATTGGGCCACGGTCCATTGTAAAGAAACCCATTGGGCCTTAGTGAATATAAATCATGCTTCTCATGCATGCCTCCCTATAAATAGGGAGCATGCCATGAGAGAAACAACATTTTGCTAAAAACTCATTACACACTCTTCTTTCTCTCTCGGCTCTCTCTTTCTCTTTTTCTACTCTCAACCGAACATAATATCAAGATCCGAGACCTCTTGGTTGCTTAGTGTGATTTCCGCTAGCACTAAGTTAGGTTGATCCAAATACGTTGTTAGATCCACCCACGCTTGGGACCTACAATCCATTTGGTATGTTTAGCTGCTGATTTATATCCTTTTGGATCACGTTCAGCAAGAAGTGCATGATGCAAATTGTTTGAGAATATAGAGAGATCGGCATGGTGTTTAGGCATGAATATTCCATTTTTAGGTCTAGTCGTCATGGGATGAGAGCTGGTAGGGGGTGTTGCGGGTTCTGTTTGGGTCTGAGCAGAAGTGGTGTGGGCTGGAGAGGGAAGGCCACAGGGGAATGGGCTGGTGAAGGGGTTGTAGGTGAATGGGCCACGGGTGAGTGGGCTGGAGAGGAGGGGGTCGTAGAGGGTGGTGAAGGTTGGGTGATTGAGACAGGTTGTGTGGGTTGGGTATGATTTGTGGTTATGGGACATAAAGAGAATATAGGTGTGGGAGCATGGTTGCATGGTGATGTCACTCTTGAAGGTGTGGGGATGATAGGAGATGGGTTAGGAATCAGTGAGATAGGCAAGGATTCATCATAGTTTGAGAAAACTAATTTTGCCTCATTTATTGGTGGAACGTTTCCACTAAATGGAAAGACATCTTCATCAAATTGAGCATGCCGTGTCACATATACACGATTTGTCGTGGGATCCAAACACTGATAACCTTTATACTTCGGACTATATCCAATGAAAATGCAAGAAGCGCTTCGCGGTGAAAGTTTTTGTTTGGCATAGTCCCGTAAGTAAGGAAATACTCGTCAACCGAAAACACAAACATTTGCATAGGTTGGAATTTGGCCATATAACACTTCAAATGGAGACTTAAAATCTAATAAGGGGGTGGGTAACCTGTTTATAATAAAGGTTGCAGACGCAAAAGCATCCACCCAAAGATTTGCCGGAGCTTGAGAGTTGAATAGCATTGCGAGGCCAGTTTTGGTTATATGCCGGTGGTGAATACCATGTTCTTGAAAATATTTTTGCACACGATTATTAGTGAATTCGGTTCCACCGTCACTTTGAAAAACTTTGAATTTGCAAGAAAGTTGGTTTTGCACAAACGGTATAAAAACCATCAACACATCATAAAACTCAGATTTGCGTTTTAATGGATAGATCCAAGTAAAGCGAGAATAGTCGTCAATAAAAACTGCATAATAATAGTAACCGTCTGAAGAAATAATGGGAGCGGATCCCCAAAGATCACAGTGTATTAAATCCAAAGCATGCATAGAACGTTTATGATTTAAATCAAACGATAAACGATGTGACTTTGATAACTGACAAGAAGAACAAAGTCCCGGTTTCGGTAATAAAGAAGTAACATGCAAATAACCAGTTTTATGCAACTTAGAAATAATATCAAAGGAGACGTGACCAAGTCTGTTGTGCCACCTTTCAAACGAAGCCTTTAGATGTTGTGAAGAATAAGATGCCATAAATGCCTGCTGCCCTTCCCGGAGAATGTAAAAACCATTCTCACATGTTCCTCTTGCTAGAACTTCCTTCGTTTTTCGATCCTGAATGTGAAAGAAGTCATTAGAAAAAAGTACATCAACAGGAGAGTCATGTGTGAGTCTACTAATAGATAGAAGACTTTTTGTAAGATGAGGAACCACAAGCACATTTCTTAACGAGATTTTGTTGTTGACAGTGGTAATACCAATGTTAGATACCGGTAGGGATTGTCCATTTCCGAAAGTGACAAAATTATTACTCGTATTACCGTAGATGGCAGCAAGATCTTCTTGGTTTGGGGTCATATGAGCGGTTGCTCCAGAATCCGCATGCCAATCTGGAGAGTTTTCTGTAACATGGCACTGAGCGTGAAATGCTTGTGCAAGATTAGCATCAATAGTAGGAGCACGCTGAGCAAAGGAGGAAAGGCTTATGCATGAAGTAGCAAAATGACCATCCTTTTTACATAATTGGCAGTTTGGTGGTCCGCGACCACGACCCGATCCCCGTGAACGACCGCGGTTAGAAAAAGATCCTTGAGAGTTTCGAAAGGAATTATTGGTACGATGCTGATGTGCAACAAAGGCAGCTTGTGGTGCAGTAGGAACATTTATAGCTTGCAAGAACAGTTCGTGATTTTCTGCCTTGGACAGCAAGTCACGAAACGAGGATGAAGGGAGGGCTCAACGGGTTGTGGAGAAGGTCTCGAAGGCAGATCCAAGACCACAAAGAAACCAGTGGGTTTTCTCATGTTCTTTCACTGGGTAACCAATGGCGGCTAGTTGATCACAAATAAGCTTGAATTTGCGACCATACTCGGAAACAGTGGAAGAACCTTTTTTCATTTGACGAAGGGTATCATTAAGAGTATGCATACGCTCCAACGAATGTTGGCCGTAGGCATTTTCGAGGGCAAGCCAGACTTGTCTAGCGGTGATTAAACCAATGATTTCAGACATTGCTTCTTCCGATAAGGTGGCCTGAATGATGAGGAGGACCTTCTGGTCAGATTCTTTCCATGTGATATATGCAGGATTTGCACAGTTCTTACCATCAGTGATGATGGTCTCGACTGGAGATGGATATCTTCCATCGATAAAACCTGTGAGATTTTGAAAAGACAATACAGGAGTGATTTGGTTTTTCCAGGGCAGATAGTTGGTGGAAACGAGTTTAATGGGAATAAGATGAAGAAGGGTTTGAAGTGGGACGGTGGTGGCAGAGTCGCCGGAGATAGAAGATGAGGAAGACATGATAGGTAACTTTAGGAGAAAGGATCGCCAATTAGGCTGATACCATGAAAGTCTCCAAGATTGATTATGCTCAAAATAATTACAATAATAAATAGGCTAAACATCTCCTATGAATATGGACATATAATCAGTCCTAAAATAACATGATACACTATCTAAAAATACAAACAATCATTGATAACAAATCCCGTGAATTATGGTTGACTATTAATATTGGTGATTTATTTATGCAGAGATCATTATGATGGTTTGTGCGCTTACCTGAAGTTTGCTCAGTTGAGGTTAGTATTGCTTGCAATGTGCTTGCTGAAATCCATGTGTTGTTGACTTGATTTTTTTTGGTGCGTGTGATTGTGTGTCTCTGTAATTTATTCTTGATGTGTTCTTAATTTTGTGGTCATAATCTGGGCTTACTTTGTTCTGATTGTTAGCGTTATCTTTATGCTTTTGTTCATTTTGGTTTAGTTGAAGACTACAGATGAATTGCTTTGCTCAAATGGTAATTAAAATGTAACTGATAAAATTATATAAAAAAATATATCATAGATAAATTTTCAAATATATAATTAATTAATATTTTGACTTGATTAACTGCAAAGGAATTAGGAGATAGCAGGGGTATTAACAAGTGTTGGCTACAAATTTCTGTGAACAAATTCAAAGTTAACTGTATATACTAAGTTAGCAACGAATTTGGTGATTACAAAGAGAGAGGATGCAACGAAGTTTGCGCTAGAAATGAAATTGCATTGATCTGGAAGTGTTGAAGCCATAAGGGCAATCTGGGTATTTTGAAATTAAAAATGTCAATTGCAGATACTTATTTAAATTTAGGAAGCAAAATTTAAATGAATAGCCAAATTTAGATTGCTAATAATTGGAAACATAAAGTTACAAAATCTAGAAACACCAAACTTGCGACTGCTGATATTGAATTTGCTCACAAAATATGTAGCCAACACCCGACAATACCGCTGTTATCTCCTAATTTCCGCATCACACCTGCTCATTTTGCTTTTGCAAGTAAAAGGCTCGAAATATTAGTTATACGTTTATAAATTAGTCTTAATCGGTCAAGGTTGGTAGTGTTTCTCTATAAATCATTGTGGGTTATTTCTCATT
This sequence comes from Bidens hawaiensis, assembly GCF_021521415.1. Taxonomy (NCBI): domain Eukaryota; kingdom Viridiplantae; phylum Streptophyta; class Magnoliopsida; order Asterales; family Asteraceae; genus Bidens; species Bidens hawaiensis. Next base: position 10,655 of record NW_027499443.1, read on the forward strand.
GGCAGTTGCATCGAGTCTTTGTTAGTGTTGATAGGTTTGTTAATCTGCTAACATGTCTTTTATATCAAATCCATTTATATAATTTAATAACTACAATTTAATGATTCTTAAGTTACAACCTTAATTAAGTTAATTGTTGGATTTTGGTTGCTATATGTTGTTTTTGGGCATGTGTGCTTAAGGTTTAGTTTGTTTTCTATAGTTTTATTTGTCAATTTTGGAGTCTTTAGATGGATTAGAGGAGTGTCTTAGTAAATGTTAAACAGGTACAGATGAAGGCACCAAGAGGATGAATGGAAAGACGACTTCCGGCTAAAAGAGAAAAAAAAACCAAGACACTTTTGAAGCTTGAATCCCACTGCTAACAAGTAACCAAATGAATGCCACAGTAAATGTTTACATAGCTATTCAACTATGTAAGAATGATGAAGCTTATGGCACTTAACATGTATGTGTAGCCCATGGCACTTAGCATCTATGTCTTCGCCTTTTCAAGTATGCTTGGAGGTCTTAGTAAATAGCAATAAACCTTTAGTTTGATCATACAGTTAGCTTTTCCAATTTTCTGTGCAAAACTCGACACAACATGCACATTATAAAATACCCTCTTCTAAACCCAGTGTAACGTGCGGGTCTAATAACTAGTTGCTTATAAATGTACAAATGTAGACCGTAGAGATGTTGTCAAAGGTTCATCTACACTAGTTTTTATAAAAAATACATAACAAAAAATGTATGCTTCACAATAAGTCCCAATTCCAGAGAAAATGCATTATGCGGTTGGATCATTAGTCCTTTTGCTAGCTTTTAACGAAAGATTTACTTTTGAGAGACTAACTGTATCTACAGAAAATCCACTCTACTTTCATGTTTATGATAATTTCCTGCAAGTAATCCTTTTTACCTTTCTTAATTTTGTAAATTCTAAACTTCTTAGTACTTGTAGTATATATATTCAAATATATTTGTAATACATTTTTTACATGATTATGTCTTATGTTTAACATTCAGGTGGTGTTTGTTTTTTTACAAAAGATCTTCCTGGCCTCTTTTGTCTGCAGCGCGCAGACCACGCGCAGACATTGCCCTCTGCAGATTGTTTGTTTTTTCGAACACGTTTCATTAAAAAACGTCTGCGCGCCCTCTTCTTGGTGCAGACTTGGACCATAGTCTTCCAACCTCTTTTAAACTCATTATTTCCATCAGATATCAATTAAGTTAGTTTTTATTAATTGAATTCTTGTTAATTGATTTGTTCAATTGAGTTATTAATTGATTAGTTTTTTTTTTTTGTTCAATTATAATTTTGCATAATTGTTCAAGTATTATTGTTCTTAGTTGAAAAAAGTTTGTAGAAAGTTAAGGATTATAAAAAGTCTATAGAAAGTATTTAGTTGAAAAAGGTTTGTAGAAAGTTTAGGTTTATGTCATTGGCTTGTGAGTTGTTTTAAGCTCGAGTTTTGGCTCGTTTCATTCATTATGTATGAACTATCTACTTTCGAAAACAATTGAAGAAACTTTTGGAGGAAAAAACATTCACGTGGAAAATTGTTAATGCAAGTTTTATAATTTGCTAGTTTAAAGGTATAAAATTTGGATTTATATGTTTTAATTGTTGCTGGATAATTTGTGTTTTTGGTATAGAGCTTATATTGAAAGTTTTAGCAGTCTGCAGACGTTAAAAAACAAACAGTCTTCATCTTGCAGAGTGCAGAGGTTTGGTCCACCTCTTCTGCTACAGATGTCTGCAGATGTGGTCCGCAGACTGCAGACATTTTACCCCTGAAAAAACAAACATCACCTTAGTGTTTTTTTTATTTATTTTAAATAATTCATTGTATTAATTTGCACATTGACAAATCTCGTGTTATACACGGGTTCTAAAGCTAGTTATTAGATAAATAATTGTTAAGATCTCACATTTATAAAGTGTTGAAAAATAAAGGATTATAAGCATATCATAGTTAGATATTATTATTTACTAGCTTTAGATAAATAAATCAAAATATTATGAGTCTATTGAAACATTAATTTTCGTTTGAATGTTTAATATGCAATTACATAATAAATCAAAAGAAAACACTTGGATATGAAAACTTAAAATAATGAAGGTGAAATACGCTTGATATAACCCATAACACATTGATCAATTTCAACATTAAAATTATGTGTGTGTGTGTGTAAGGCGGATTAGAGAAGAGTTTGTAAAAACAATTCGGATTTTGTTATATTTAATAAATATTTGGTTGATCAGCCAGTAATGTCACAAATCCATTAAATATGTTTTTACATATGAAAAGATTTTTTTAAATCAAATAATATATATATATAGGATTAGGTTCATTTCAGAAGTGTTTCTTATAGCGATAAGTGCGAGAAATGAATTCGACCAATCACATTTTTTTCTTTTACTTTATTATTTATTTAATGGCAAGGGTGTTATAGTAAAAGATCATGTGTTTTTTCATATTTGGTAGGCCATAATTTATGGAGAAGTTAGACTTCTTTTTTATATTTTTTAATACATAGTTAAATCAACCATTGTTGAATTCTTGATTTTTTTAGTCAAATTCAATATTGTCGATTAATCCATATTATTTTTTTTTATTCTACTAATTTGAATTTCATATATTTGTCCCGATAATAGTTTTAAAATTCAATAGCGCTGATAATTACACAGAGTACTTAAATGAACCTACATAGTACATAAATGAACCTACACCTGAATATAAATGCACACACACAATTAGAAATACCACCGACAAAATATACATACGAACGTACGCAGTACATAAATGAACCTACATACGATAAAAAAAATTGCACATACACAGTACATATATAAACCTACACAGTGCATAAATAAACCTACATATGATAAAAATTTATGCATACACAATTTAAAATACCATATACACAATATATATACGAACCTACACAGTACGTATACGAACTTACACAGTACATATGACATAAATGAACTTACGCACGATAAAAACTAGACATACACAATTAAAATACCTCCTACACAGTACATATATGAAATTACACACTACAAAATAAACTTTTTTTTATTACATTAAACAACAATATATGGATCCTACATAAATTTTTATATCACAAACACTGTATGTGTATGTATCATACACACACTATATATATGGATCCTACACAAATTTTTATATCACAAACACTTAACGTGTATGCAATATGCAAGTTAGTCTGAAAAAAAAAACACTAAAAAACAAGAAAAAATACTATCATAATAATAGATGAAATAAAAGAAAATTAAATAAATCACAAATGAATTGAATTCAATTAATTACCAATCAATGAAAATTAAAGGTTGAAGCTTTTAACAAGGAACATTGGGAGTTAAAATCTTCTTTTATTTTAATTGTGTTAAACAAGTTACCACATTACCCTTTTTAATTAAAACAATCCTTATAATAAATTCTTCTTAATTGCAAAAAAGCCACTTTCATTAATGACCATTGATTAGTAACATCAATGGTTGAAATCGACTTCTCGCACTTCTCGCTATGATATCACTTCTCGTAAGATCCATTCCATACACACACACACATATGCATATGCATATTTTTATTTTTGTTTTGTTACAAAATATAGATATTTAGAAACGTTAAAGATATTAAGGAAATTGATTTAATTTTTAAATGAAAACGTAATCTAAGAAATCGTATATTATTATAATTATTATTAGTACTATTATTATTACTATTATTATTATTATTATATTATTATTATTATTATTATTGGTACATTCATTTGTATATTATTATGCATGAAATTCATTTCTCGCATTTATAAATCCAAAGATTTTCACTATTAGAAAAGGAATTCTCACATACCCTACAAGTTGGATAAATTTTTTCCTTTTGATATATTTTTGGAAATGAGTACGCAACGATAAGTGGATGAGTATGAACGAAACGACCACTTGTTACATCTTGAATTAGCAATTTTTCTCGTCTTGAAAACACAATCACTGTGCATAAGGGAACTAAAACATGTGGAGCATTCATAGAAAACCCCTTTATGTTCTTCCCCACAAGCATCACATTCGGCTAAAATTTGTCTCTGTGTACAACCAAGAATTAAAGGGTGTTGGTGGCTAGGGTGATAAATAGTAAGTTATTGTATCTCACCCATTGCAAAACCAAAACATATATTAAACATACATTCAGAACAATGATATTGGTGTTGTTTATATTGAAAATTACTTCTGCATATATCACATTGTCCTCACGACTCGTGAAAGAGCGTAAGAATGTGTGTACTATGTGAAACATGCTGCATCTCTATTGGAACCTCTCCACATAATTTGCGAAGTGAATAGTCACATAGATCACATTTATAGTAATACCTGTGGTAATAGGTGATTTCTTGATGACAGCGATCACATGAACTTTGAAAGGCTAGTTTGATTATCAAATCTTCCTCATCATCGTATACTTCTTCATCATGCGGATATTTTGGATTCAAATTTATAAGGGACAATGAATGATCCGTCATTAGTGTGAATATATCTCTCTTTCTTTTGGATCCTATTTAAGATTTAACAATGGATCAAAGGACAAAGACCCGAAAAGGAAATGTTTTAGGGTGAAATATAGATAACTTAATAACAAAAGGAAAAATCTATGATAACTAATCAGAATGACATACTCATGTTACCCCTTTTTGACTCGTAACAAATTTTGAGCCAATTGTAGTTAACTTGTACCACACAATCTATTTATCAACTTTTGACACGTAACAATCAAATTTAAGTTCCACAAAAAACCCGAAACAATCTTTGATAAAAAAAACCGAGAAACTAACTTTGATAAACTTTAATATATATGAAAGAGAATGATATATATTATTGCATTTTAACATATATACAGTTTAGTAAATTAACTGAAAAAGTGTGATACGCTTGATATAACCCATAACATATTGATCAATTACAATATTAAAATTCTCTCTGTGTGTGTGTGTGTAAGGTGGATTAGAGCAGAGTTTGTAAAAACAATTCGGATTTTGTTATATTTAATAAATATTTGGTTGATCATCTAGTAGTGTCACAAATCCATTAAATTCATTTTTTTGTGATTTAAATATGTTTTTACATATAAAAATATTTTTTAAATCAGATAATATATATACATATATACACACACATATACATATACATATGCATATTTTTATTTTTGTTATGTTACAAAATATAGATATTTAGAAAAGTTAAAGATATTAAGGAAATTGATTTAATTTTTAAATGAAAACGTAATCTAAGAAATCATATATTATTATTATTATTATTATTACATTGATCATTTGTATAATATTGTGCATGAAATTATTATATACTAGAAATTAAATTTAAATTAATATTTCAATGCCATTTTTAGTTTTATATTTTCTAAATTACTGTAAAAATTATTTATTTTGTTAGGAATTGTCCAATTTTAGAATATATAATATTTATTTGTATGGAAAGTTCCTAAAATGCCTATAAAAAGATATTAAGAATTTAAGCGGGAACACTTAGCCAAGAATAAATATGAGACTGTCACATAATTCTCATTATTTTCTTTTATTAGTATACGAAGATTCACTCATGATTCATGGATGATATATCGTAATCACTCATGATACTTGTTAAATTTCTGTTTGTGATTCTTCAGGAATATACATCGAAGCTTCTTGCTTTGGTCGGTACATAATAAGGTCTAGTCATTCATTTTCATTCTTTAGAGCATATCTGTGTACTGTGTATTGCAAATGAGAGGACTTTGATCACTAACGGACACATCTAAATTAAACATTTTTATAACTATAGTTATAAAACAGAATTCATTTTCTCGAACAAGTCGGCTTACTTTTCTAGCAGAAATAGTTCTACCTTTAAAAATCTAATGTGGAAAGTGGTATTTCTTGTTGTAATTCTCGTGCTTTGCGTGGTTTCTAGCTCTTTGCTAGTTCGTTATAACTTTTAATGAAATTTGTCGCTTTCATATAAACGTTGTATGAATACAGAGAACGTAAAATAAAAATATGGCTATGATTGGTCCCTTAGCTATTTGATGCTTCCAACGAACCTGTTGCACACGAAAACGAAACCAAATGGCAACTTGATACTTATATATTCAAAATTCATAGAATCAATAATTTGAAAAAGAAATTCAAAGAATCAATAATTCTTGGATGAATGTTTAGAGAACTATATTCAAAAGAAAAGCCACACCAACGAAATCCCTAACAACCAAATACTTACATATGTATTTAGTAAAGATAAATCACATTAAAAACCAAATCTAATTATTCTCCGGAGTCCAAAAGTGGGCCATGTGTGTAACACATGTTTTTTTAATCCCCTCCTCCTCTTCCTCCTCCTCCTCGGCTCCTTTACTGCTCATGTCATCCGGGTCCATTATTAAACCCGATACTCTTGCATCAGAACCTACCTATACACAAGTATACATGTATGCAAGCACATATAGAACGTTTCCACTGTGAAGTAACGCAATCAGGAGCTTCCATCAACTATAACTAATGGCTAATGGCTCAACGTTTTGATAAAAAAAAGATTGTGTTTTTTAATCCACGGGAAGACACTAATGCAATAGTACGTTGATGTGCCCATCTTCCAAAGAAAACATGCAAGTTAATTATATCTTTTGATCAAAAACACTAACACACATGATGGGTTGGCAAAACCAGCTGGAAGCTGGTGTAGCTGGTAGCTCTAGCTAGTAGTTGTAGCCTTTTAAATATAATTAGATGTTTGGTAGAGTAGCCGGAGCTTTTAGGAAAATATATAAAATGATCAAAATGGGTATAACTAAAAAATATAATATTAAATCTATCTATTTTGGAAGGTTATTTAAGTAATTTAAAATGCTAAAAACTTATAACTTTTTCTAAACGCTACTAGTAGGAGATTCAAGCTTTAAGCTTTTTCTCATGACCTAAAAGCTTCAAACTCCTTCAACCAAACAACGCTTTTAATTGAGTATGAGCTTTTTCTTAAAAGCTTGAAGCTAGAAGCTCCTAAAAGCTCTATGCCAAACATGCCCGATGTATATAGACAGACACACATGCAGGGGTGAACCTAGCTAATAGGCGCTACCCCTCAACGTTTCGCCGATAGTGTAAAAAGAAATTTTTTTTTGTCAGTTTTCGTATGTCGTTACCCGTGAACAAAAGATAACGTTACCCCTATGCATTTTAAGCCCAACCAATTTAATACTTAAACCCAACAAAATCCCACTTAAATTATAAAGCCCAAACCAAAAAACCCAATAACCTAAATAATTCTTTTAAGTTTAACAATAAAAAAAGACCGGATATTGTGAACACATGCATACAGACGACAGCTCTCTGTCTCTCTAGACTCTGCTCACCACACACCACCAGTTCACAACAGTTGTCGCCACCTCCACCTCCATCCGCCACCAACCACCTCCTGACCTCACTCGACCACTCCACCTCCGGCCTCTCCTTTTCAGTAAGATTTCTTGTATTTAGGGATTTAGGGTTATGTTTAAATTAGAGTTAATTTGGGATTTAGGATTTATGTTTAAATTGGAATTGATTAGGTATTTAGGGTTATATTCAATTTGGAATTAATTAGGAATTAAGCCTTTAGTTTTATGTGTAAATTTGAATTTATATTAGATTTTTGGTTCAAATTTTGTTTAGGGAACTTTGAAGATAAGTAAACAACCTCTTATTAGCAACCTTTTTAAACGTCAAAGAAAAGAAAACGACGACATTGGTTTATCACCAAGTTTAAATATTCCAACTTCAAGTTCAAACATGTGCGACCCTTTTATTTTCTTATTTAATTAAATATTGTGTTTATTATTATTTTTGTTGAGTAAACTTTAAAACTACTCATTAACAATATGTGCTTGAATTTGATCGAAAGATATCAATAAAATCATTTATTAGTAAGTTAATAAGTTTTAATAATTTTCATTATCATTAAGCAAACAAGTTTAGGTTATTTTGATGCGCCCATTATAAACCAACTTGTTTTGATCCGCCATTGCAAATAGATTAACCGGGCACCAGTATGCTGTAATACGAAGCCGAGCCCGGGACGTGCCAAACGCGTAACCAGACACCTGCACGAGCAAAACGCGTTACTGAGCTCCGCTACACACGAAAGGTAATCAGGCCCTGTAAACGCGAAACAGGTAAAAAAATTTCTTTTTTTAATGTACGTTTAAAAATTTTTATGAACATAATAACTAAATTCTAGCAATTTATTTTGGCTCAATATTTATTTCTTAACTATATATAAAGACGTGAGACTTATAATTAATGGATATCGTTTTTCTATGCTCTTGTCATATAAGAAATAAATTAAATCTTTAAAATATATACCATTTTTGGTTATCTGTTTGATTCTATTATTTTTTTTATTTACGATATTAATGGATGTTATTATGTGATATGTTCATGTTTATAACCTTTATATCTATATCTATAATATATATAAACGAAAACCCAAAAATCCTATGTGTCGCGATGTAGTCGCTCCCCCTTTTTATGGAAGCCATCAGATTTCTTGATTTTTAAATGGAGACCTCTCATTGATTTAACCCAAATACATGGGTATGGGTCTTACCAAAACCAGATAGCTCTTAAACGGGTTATAACATCTCACTAAATTAAAAATTAATCTTACCAATTATTTGATATGAAAATCCTACAAAATAGGAATATACTAAAATTTAATATCCAATTTAAAACAAAAAAAAAGATATTATTTATAATTAATAAACAATTTTATAGTAAAAAAACATAAGCGGGTCATGAGTCACCAAATCCATATAGCTGTTAAACGGGTTATAACATATCATTTATTTATGAAAGCCTTTCATCATCAAACCGTAAGTATATTATTAACTTTCTTACAATAAAGAAAATTAAAATCCAAAAACTAAATATTAAAAAACAAAAAATGTAAAACAACCATTCTCTCAAATCATCAGATTACTTTATTTGTAAATGAATGTTTCTCATGCATTTGATCCAATTTCACGGGTAAAGGTTTCACCAAACCTGGATAGCTCTTAAACGGGTTATAACATCTCATTATATTAAAATATAATCTCATCAAATATTTGATATAAATGTTATAAAATAGGAATATACTAAAAAGTTAATATCTTATTTTATTTTAAAAAAAGATATTATTTATAATTAAGAAACAATTTTATAATAAAAAAATAAACGGGTAATGGGTATCACCAATCCCAGATAGCTTTTAAACCGGATTATAACATATCATTTATTTGTGAAACCATTTCATCATCAAACCTCAAGTATATTAATTATTAACTTTCTTACAATAAATAAAATTAAAATCCAAATATACATATATAAATATTAAAAACGAATATTTAAAACAACCCCCGTAATATGGGGGATAAAATCTAGTAATATATATAGACGAAACCTTTAAAAGCTATGTGGTTGCTCCCAAAATTCTCTCAAGTCATCAGATTGCTTTATTTGTAAATGGAGGCTTCTCATGCATTTGACTCGAACTCACGGGTATCTCCCAAACTTATATAGCTCTTAAATACAAATTTTCATTTAATGCCTACGTGGCGGTGATGTGGCGGAAAAATGTTCTTGAAGTTGACCATTATGAATGGTCGAAAATATAGAGATATGCTTTAGCCAGTAAAGAGTTGACACGTAACAACACCAATGATGAATTTTCATAAAGAGAAAAACGTAAATGTAATTTTTAAAGCCAGTTGGCAATGACAATTGAGCGCTTTTTATGATATTATACTTTTATTTACATATTTATAGCGATTAGATAGTTTTATCTATCTAAATTTAATATGTTAATTTATTAATCAAAGTTACAATAATATTTTCCATTCATAATTTTATATATAGGCTTCTTAGACTCAAATACATAAATAAGATTTAGTTCTTTCTTGTGACGAAATATCGTAATATTAGATGAATTTAAAATCTTAGTAACATTTTAGTAGCGAAGAAATGAAATATTTGATGAATTGGATATTTGAAATTTTACCATGTTATATTGTTCGACTAGAATAGAGCCCGTATGATATACGGGTGGTTAAAAGAATAAAACAAAAAAGTTAAATTTAATAATATACATAATAGCATATCTTGTGATTCTATATCAATTAAGAAAAAAATGAGGTTAACATCAACTCATTTAGTCAAGGCCGGCCCAATAGCTTTATTGGGCCAAGCTAGGGTTTTAGACCCCAAAAATATAAAGGCCCCCAATTTTTTTTTAAATATATATTAGGTTTTACATGTTATCTGCATAAGCGATGTTGGAGGCATGAAAAATAACTGAAGCTACAAGCTTGGAACACTCCACACGTTCGATTTAACGAAATTGATGGAATGGAAAGCGGAATCTATAAATCGTCACTCATGGCTAATGACTCTAGAATTTCAATCCTTCGATTTATGTCATGTTCATCTTTATATATGCATATGGTGTAAGTCTCAAGTTTCTGTTTATTTGACTTAATTTTCGGATCTGTGCATTAAGATTTCACGAAATTGTGTGCCGTGTATTTGAATCACCCAATTGTTTTTTTGATTTGCAAGTTGTACGTGAGTGGTGAGTATGTTTATTTCACACTGAGTGCCAATTGTGTCAACTCTGTGTGATTTATCATTTTGCTGGTCAACCAAATTAGGATTTGGATGTGTATATTGGATAGGTTATTGCAAACTGATTTTCGATTTCGATTTGCTGGTTAACTGAATAGGTTAGTTTAAGTAAACTTTACGTTCTTAGTTTAATAATTATTTGGCAATTTATAATTTGGATTAACTTTTGCATAATTCTTACCAAGTTTTGATTGTTAAGAATCTGTCAATATGTGAGATTTTGCTACTTCAATATTGAGGTTATTTACTTTCATGTTACATTGTTATTTGTTACTTGCTTCAATGTCAATTGACACCAAACCTACGAGTATGGGTATGAAAAATAAATAGCCAAAAATACCAAAAGACGAAGACTTTAATTGAATCACAAAAGGTGATATTTTTAACTCCACCAAAATAAGCTATTTAATTTACATTACCGGTCCCAAGCCCATGTAAAGACGAAAAGTTTATATTTTTAAAAAATAAAATAAAAGCCTCCAACTTTTTAGTTAGCTTGAGGCCTTTGAAAACCTTGGACCTCTATTATATTTAGTTAAGTTGATAAGTTACAGACATTTTAAAAGTAAGGTAACGAGTTTATTTCCATCCACAACATTCATAAACAAACTAAACTAGTAAAAGTATATATGTAACTTGTTCATGGCTAGTTGAAGACTTGTGAATGCCTGGGAAATGGAATTATGGATAAAGATAATATATACAAGTATATAACTGAAAAAATAACTAATGTAATGAAATAATAATTAAGTTTTGCTTGTGGCGGGAGTTTCCTTCCCACCCCTAAATGTTTCTCTCTCTCTCTCTCTCTCATGATAGGGTCATCTCATTTCATCTCTAACCATCTTTCAACAATAGAAATACCCATATTTCATCCGATAAATATTTCTACCATTTTATGTTTTTTTATATTTTAAAAATAAACTAACTATACTCTTTTTGAACTAAAAATAAATGAATTAACATTTATCTTTTAAAAAGCTAAAAAAGTTACAAGATTTAAAATTCATTTTGTCCACAAAAACTTATTCAATATTTTGTGAGCCCAAATATTTTTTAAAAGGCCCAAGACTCTAAATACTCCATACATCTTGTTAAATACTTCACGCTACAGGTGCACAAATCGGCTATTTTTAGGAACCGGAATCAGGTCGGAACCGATTCCGGGTATGGTCAACAAAAATTAAAATCGGGTCCGTGTAGGAACCGGTTCCGGATATAGTCGGGTATTTGACTGGGTTTTCCGGGTTTTTTCGGGTTTCGGGTAGGTTAGGGTAGGGTCGGGTTTTGACCGGGTATTTCCGGTTCCGATTATGGGTACAGTTATGGGGAAGAAACCCAAAGCCCGGTCCATAACCACGGGTAGGGTAGGGTTGGGTCCGGTTCCAGATAGAAACCGCTGGGTCGTGTTTGGAACCGATTTTTTTTTTGTGCACCTCTACTCCACGCTCCTCACCACCTTTGTCGATTTCCCGTGCCACCATTATCTAGCATCATCAACCTACCCCTCTCATCTCCTCATTATATGTTTAAAAAGAAAAAGGAAAATTGAAGGCACAGAATCATCGGGGTAGCCATCCTGTTCGGATATTTTTGGTGAGGGCCAAACCACCCAGGGTGGTGTTCTTGGCGGGGCTGAGCCCTTCTTGATCCCATCCCAAAGACACTTCGTCCACCCTAAGAGGGAAATATAAATGCATAATTTTAAAACATACGAACTTAAATGGGTTAATGGGTCTACCTGAACCCGACCTGTTTTTCAAACAGGTTTGCCCAAATGTGGCGTGGTTTTTAGACAAGTTTATTCGAGATTGACTAGTTTTTAAACATATCATGTTAGCCAACCCAAAACATATATGTACGTTTTTTTATTCCGGATTCGGGTATCAAGAATTATCACCCCTAGTGTTAATTACCTGAAATAGTTTATTACTTAATGGTGTCTTTCTTAAAGGAAATAATGAATCCTAACAAATCTAACCGGCCCAGGTCATTTCACCGGACTTCAATACAAGTGTACAACCAAACTATTTTAGCAATAAATAAAGAATTTTTCTGATACAAAGAGTACATGTATACTTACATAAAACTATTGAAATATGTACTTAGATAAATTTATATTAGAAAGAAATTCTTTATGTTATCAAACATTAGAAAGACATTTTATTCTTCATTCACATTATAAATAGAGTACAATCACTACTGTTTATTGAACAAGAACTAATGAAATTAATTGTATGATAGTGAAAGGACACTTAATGAGTTTAACGTACTTGATATCTTTCATTACAATTCAAGAAGGGAAAATCACATATTTACACACTTAATCAACCCTAACTAAACATTGACATTTTCTTTCCATGTTTTATACTCTCTCTCTCTTGAAGAGAAAATCCCATATTTTCGATCTTGTCGACATGGCACTCACTAATTTATTATTAAAACTAGTAATAAATTTTAAACTTTTTCTTGATTTATAGTGTGTGTTATTTATAATTATTTTATAGTATTTATAATCGATTTTAGATATTTCTTAACTGAAAATAAAGTATTTTTACTTTTAAAAGGGGCGAGAATTTAAAAAACCGACGACAAAATGCCTTAATTTCTCGCTGAGTCAGCGAGATATACAATAATATAATTTTTTGACTTTTTAACGAGAAAATTACACGTTTTCTCTCCGAAGAAGCGAGAAATTGACATTTGAAGACATGTTATCAGTTAAACCTACGTTATTAAGCATATCATGGTTGAGTTAAACTGTTTAGGTCGTTTAAGTAAACAACCAAACCCATCAACCCATTTAAAACTATAACAAAAAATAAAATACTCTTTATAAGTAAACTCACCACACAGTAAAAACAACCTTTTTTACAACATAAAAAAAAGAAAAGAAAATAAAAAAAAAGTTGCATTAAACCTAATGCAGCCGTTTTTTTAGATAATGCAACATTTATAAAATGGCATTTGAAAGAAGCAACACCTAATGCAATTTTTTTTTTTTTGTAAATTGAAGCTTGCCTTAAAAGATTGCGTTTTAAAAAAACAATTGCATTATCTAAAAAGCTGGTTGCATTAGGTCTAATGCAACTTCACCTAATGTAACTGTTTTTTTTTTGTAAAATAAAAGCATTTGAAAGAAACAGCTGTATTATCTTAAAAAACAGTTGCATTAGGTATAATGCAACTATTTTTTGTAAAATAAAGATTGTCTTAGACTAATTTTTTTGTAGTGAGTTTAACACTTTATTACAACATTCTTACATATAATCAAGAATCACCAACCTATTTTCGACCGTTCTATCCGTTTACAACTCATTCTCAAACCAATAAATCGGTTTAAGGGGGTGTTTGGGATTCCTTATGTTCATGAACTTATTACTTATAAACTTTTTGAAAAGTTAATAAGGTGCATAAGGTGTTTGAACAACCATAAGGCCTTATGGATTTTAACTTAAAGAAAAGGCAAAATAAAGGGGTTTTGAAAGTTAATAATATGTAACTTATTAACTTAATGGGTTTGATTTACCTATTACACCCCTATAACCCTTAAAACTCATTACTCTCCTTTTAAAAAAAGAGTTTTTAGTCATTTTGATTTTTCCTAACACATAAGTTAATCCAAATATTTTTTTAAAAATTTATAAGTTAATAAGTCATTTTAACAAAAAGTCATTTTTCACTTTAATAAGCAAATCCCAAACACACCCTAACTTGCTATGATAAATGATTTCCCCAAATCATACACATGTTAGTTATTAAAACAATCAATATAACCAAAAAGTATATTTATATGGATGCGTCTTAATAGATTATGTTTGTAATTTAAAAATTAATAAGGACACAACTGGTTGTTCGTTTGGATTCTGTTTTGTTTTTTTTTCGATTTTATAATAATAGGGTTGATAAACAAGAGTGCATCTGTCAACTGAGTTGAAAAAATATAACCTATGCCGACGTTACCGACTCAATCTAAAGGTCAGTTTTTTTTTATCAATATTTTAATTTAATTATTTACTGTGAATTGATTGTATGATTGACACCGGCTGTGCACGTGTACTCTTCCAGTTGTCCATCTTGTACGATACAGAACTGAAAAACACAATTATTGTAGTTTCATTAAATACAATAGGATTATGTATTTTATTTAAATCATTACAAATTGGATTTTAATAACTCCATTCTTTTAATTAACCGACAATAATCCAATCTCAGAAAATAGCTATCGTCTTTTTCATTGGACCTGTGTTAAAAAAAACCTTACGTTACGTTTTGTTTTTTTCAAATTTCAAACTGATGATTTAGGGCTTTTGATCGGCATCAGGATATGAGTCTATTGATGTAAAACTTATATCGAAACGATCCTCCAAACGATGAAACAATGCTTCAATTCAGATGTTTAAACTTCCAATTAAAAACAATGAAGCCGTTTGGAGCACTGCTTTGAGGTAAGTATTGCATTAATCAACTCGTATCCCCGTTCCGATTAAATGCCCTAATACATTAGTTTGAACATTTGGAAATAAAAACATAATGACGTTAAGGTTTTTTTATTTCTTTTTTAATTGATGTCTAATGAAAACACTTAGTGTGAAGAATGAAACCGGTAACGACTATTTTCTAAGTTAAGATTATTATCGTCAAATTAACTTAAAAAATTTGAGATTATTAAAATCCAATTCGTCTTAAATAATTTATATGATATTAAATTATTGTTATTGTAGAGCGAAACAAATACTCTTTTAGTCGGTTAAATAACATTTTTATATTATTTTTCGGAATTTATAAAAACAGTTTAATAACTTTATTATTAAACATAGTTTGACAAGTTTAATTTATTTTTGTTTTATTTTAAACAAATGAGTTGTTATCATCACATTTAATTCGAGTGTTTGAATGTTAATACTTTTATTATGATTATCTTTAATTTGGTAACTATTTTAATAAATTTAAGTTAGAAGCTAGGAACGCAAAACAGGTCGTATAATGTGTTAGCAAACTAAATCTGATATGATCACTAAAAGAATGCACGAACCCAGACATAAGTAAACCCAAAATGCGTGTCAAAACATGTGAGCTTGAACAGGGTACTACATGGAGATTAACAACCTCTTTAGTTTTTATAACTTATTGCAATTAGTCATAAGTTATAAAAGTGAAATTTATGACTCTATTTAAAATAAACTATAAACCAAAACCTATTTGTATTTCTCAAAACACACCCACACACATATATATATATAGGAGAAGTATAGAATGAAAACACTTTTTAATTGAGAAAACCCATGTAAACCTTATTTAACATCATTTTCTTTTCACATGTGTAATATATACTGTTACATTTAATATATAACATCGAAAATAAAAAAAATTGTTACGTATTTTTTTTACATTTTTTTTCTGTATCTTTTAAACATAGTTCTCAAGAGGGAGACAAAGTAGACATTTTTTATTAACTTTAATTAAACGCATTTTGTTGAAAATGAATTTTTAGCGTTTTCATAACTAAAGTGAGTTTTTATTTTAACTTAGCCATACATATATGTGTGTGTGTGCACGCGCTTGCTATTTATTAATTAGCCAACTAATGACATGAATTTAGTATTAGAATTTAAGAGTTCATGGATTCAAGCATATAGAGTATAAAAATTAAGTTGTTAGAAAAAAAATATATTTTTGGAGCATACAAAGTGTAAATACATGTTTCATGTATACCTGATACAATTACCTATTTTTATCAGACAATGTTTTATATCAACAGTTATCCAAGTTGCAACCCATAGCATTTCATTATTCAAGCATTTTATTAAAAGAAAAATATAACTTTTTATACAAGTTAAAAACAAAACAACTCCACAGTTGACACCTATAAAAAGTTATCTTGCTTTACATTAAACTGAACTGGCACTTAGACAAAATGTACCTACTGTCTACAAGACTACAAACAGTGTGTAATACGTGTGTCAGTGGCGGCAACTCGCCGGAATAAAGCCAAATATTTGTATGGGACCGAAACCATATATGGTCACCACCGTCCGACTACTTTTTATCAGTATCCATCATTATTAATTTATAATCTTCCTAAATCTTTGACTAATTATTTTTCTTTTTATTTCAGTCAACTAAGTTACATCTTTAGTCAGCATTGTCTCAATCTTTTCTTTTTCTTTCTTTTTTTATATATATTTTATAGATATAAACATATGAAAAGGACTACACAATTGCAATGGTTGTTTGTTGTATATGGTATTTTGAAGATTTTTAAGAGGGAGTAATCAAATAATGTGTATAGTATTAATATTAATATTAATATTAATATTAATATTAATATTAATATTATTAAATTATTATTTCATTGTTATTACTATATCAAAAAGATGTTAATATTTTTTCAAACGACAAATTTAGATCATTTCTGAGATTTTAAAGTTTAAACCCAAGATCTCTTTACATCTTAGTGCTTTTAAAGTTTTTAACTTTTACTTTTATCTTTACTAATAGCTACCAACTTCACTGGTAATAATAATAATAATAATAATAATAATAATAATAATAATATGCTACTATTTAACATATACTCTTATTGTAAATAACATATTAAATGTATTAAAGTTAACTTTTACTATTTAATAATGCAATGGTAACTCGTCTCTTACAATTATTTTGATATTGATTTTTCTTTTAAATGATTTTAAATAATTAAATGTTATGTTGCTATCTATAAAATCGATAATTTTTATCAATAGTTTCTCGCTTTGTTTAACAAGAATAATATTTCAAAAAAAAAAAAATACCCTTCACTAGTAAGGAACTAGAGAGAACTAAAGTTCAATGCATATATCTAAGGTTGAGTACCATAAAACATCAATGTCACATAAGCAAGTTTCAATTTTCGATCTATCATTATACACAATGGTAAAATTTTCAGGTTCCATATATTATAAGATGAAGAATTTAGTATGCTAAATACAATTATTGTACGTGTCAAGTTAATTACTATTACTGTTTAAGGTGTAAACAATACTTACTCATTATACTTTCTTATAAATGCTTTATATTACACATTTGTTGTATTGATATAAGTGGAGGTGCACACATTAGGTTTTTCTAAATTAATACCTGGTTTCGGATATGGAACCGTGGATATGACTCGATAAGTAAAAATATAATATAGCATGCTAAACAAGTTGTATCTAAAGCGATTTTCGGATTGGTATCAAATTATTTGGTTCTTCATGTTTGGGTTCATATATCTGAACATTCCGACGCTAGTGAATTACGCGGTTAAAAAATATCTTTTAAAAGAAAATTGATTATTTATTTGAGAAAATTCCTAAAATAGTCCATTTGATGAGCGAGATTCTCAAAATAGTCCATTTATAATTCTCATTTGTTGAATAATCCCAAAAAGTTCATACGAAATCCGTCTGAGGCGAAACATTTGTAAACGAGCGGACATATTTCAACAACCAATGAAAATATGTCAACTAAATTTAATAATGGGATCCCAAACCATTTTGAACCAAAATTTGGGGTTGTTGATGAAACTTCCTCAAACTAACTTATTTCTGTTTTTAATATTTTATTATTATAATTAATTTTGCTCATATTTAGTTTTTATTTTACAACTTTTAAAATATAAAGTTTTATAAATTTTGAATATGCCATTGAGACATACTTATTTTTATTTACGTACCGACATAAATTTTATTCAAAACTGAGTCGGGTCAAGTTTTTATTGAATGTTTCGACATAAATTTGACTCGACTCGACTCGGCTTTAAGTAAAATTTATATCGGCATGTAGATAAAACTAAGCTCGTCTCAACGGTGTATTCAAAATTTTATAAAACTTTATATTTTAAATGCTATAAAAGAAAAACTAAATATGAGTAAAATTAAATATAATTATAAAATAATAAAAAAACAAATATATACAGTTTAGTAAATTAAATATATATGAAAGAGAAAGATATATATTATTGCATTTTAACATATATACAGTTTAGTAAATTAACTGAAAAAGTGTGATACGCTTGATATAACCCATAACATATTGATCAATTACAATATTAAAATTCTCTCTGTGTGTGTGTGTAAGGTGGATTAGAGAAGAGTTTGTAAAAACAATTCGGATTTTGTTATATTTAATAAATATTTGGTTGATCATCTAGTAGTGTCACAAATCCATTAAATTCATTTTTTTGTGATTTAAATATGTTTTTACATATAAAAATATTTTTTAAATCAGATAATATATATACATATATACACACACGTATACATATACATATGCATATTTTTATTTTTGTTATGTTACAAAATATAGATATTTAGAAAAGTTAAAGATATTAAGGAAATTGATTTAATTTTTAAATGAAAACGTAATCTAAGAAATCATATATTATTATTATTATTATTACATTGATCATTTGTATAATATTGTGCATGAAATTATTATATACTAGAAATTAAATTTAAATTAATATTTCAATGCCATTTTTAGTTTTATATTTTCTAAATTACAGTAAAAATTATTTATTTTGTTAGGAATTGTCCAATTTTAGAATATATAATATTTATTTGTATGGAAAGTTCCTAAAATGCCTATAAAAAGATATTAAGAATTTAAGCGGGAACACTTAGCCAAGAATAAATATGAGACTGTCATATAATTCTCATTATTTTCTTTTATTAGTATACGAAGATTCACTCATGATTCATGGATGATATATCGTAATCACTCATGATACTTGTTAAATTTCTGTTTGTGATTCTTCAGGAATATACATCGAAGCTTCTTGCTTTGGTCGGTACATAATAAGGTCTAGTCATTCATTTTCATTCTTTAGAGCATATCTGTGTACTGTGTATTGCAAATGAGAGGACTTTGATCACTAACGGACACATCTAAATTAAACATTTTTATAACTATAGTTATAAAACAGAATTCATTTTCTCGAACAAGTCGGCTTACTTTTCTAGCAGAAATAGTTCTACCTTTAAAAATCTAATGTGGAAAGTGGTATTTCTTGTTGTAATTCTCGTGCTTTGCGTGGTTTCTAGCTCTTTGCTAGTTCGTTATAACTTTTAATGAAATTTGTCGCTTTCATATAAACGTTGTATGAATACAGAGAACGTAAAATAAAAATATGGCTATGATTGGTCCCTTGGCTATTTGATGCTTCCAACGAACCTGTTGCACACGAAAACGAAACCAAATGGCAACTTGATACTTATATATTCAAAATTCATAGAATCAATAATTTGAAAAAGAAATTCAAAGAATCAATAATTCTTGGATGAATGTTTAGAGAACTATATTCAAAAGAAAAGCCACACCAACGAAATCCCTAACAACCAAATACTTACATATGTATTTAGTAAAGATAAATCACATTAAAAACCAAATCTAATTATTCTCCGGAGTCCAAAAGTGGGCCATGTGTGTAACACATGTTTTTTTAATCCCCTCCTCCTCTTCCTCCTCCTCCTCGGCTCCTTTACTGCTCATGTCATCCGGGTCCATTATTAAACCCGATACTCTTGCATCAGAACCTACCTATACACAAGTATACATGTATGCAAGCACATATAGAACGTTTCCACTGTGAAGTAACGCAATCAGGAGCTTCCATCAACTATAACTAATGGCTAATGGCTCAACGTTTTGATAAAAAAAAGATTGTGTTTTTTAATCCACGGGAAGACACTAATGCAATAGTACGTTGATGTGCCCATCTTCCAAAGAAAACATGCAAGTTAATTATATCTTTTGATCAAAAACACTAACACACATGATGGGTTGGCAAAACCAGCTGGAAGCTGGTGTAGCTGGTAGCTCTAGCTAGTAGTTGTAGCCTTTTAAATATAATTAGATGTTTGGTAGAGTAGCCGGAGCTTTTAGGAAAATATATAAAATGATCAAAATGGGTATAACTAAAAAATATAATATTAAATCTATCTATTTTGGAAGGTTATTTAAGTAATTTAAAATGCTAAAAACTTATAACTTTTTCTAAACGCTACTAGTAGGAGATTCACGCTTTAAGCTTTTTCTCATGACCTAAAAGCTTCAAACTCCTTCAACCAAACAACGCTTTTAATTGAGTAGGAGCTTTTTCTTAAAAGCTTGAAGCTAGAAGCTCCTAAAAGCTCTATGCCAAACATGCCCGATGTATATAGACAGACACACATGCAGGGGTGAACCTAGCTAATAGGCGCTACCCCTCAACGTTTCGCCGATAGTGTAAAAAAAAAATTTTTTTTGTCAGTTTTCGTATGTCGTTACCCGTGAACAAAAGATAACGTTACCCCTATGCATTTTAAGCCCAACCAATTTAATACTTAAACCCAACAAAATCCCACTTAAATTATAAAGCCCAAACCAAAAAACCCAATAACCTAAATAATTCTTTTAAGTTTAACAATAAAAAAAGACCGGATATTGTGAACACATGCATACAGACGACAGCTCTCTGTCTCTCTAGACTCTGCTCACCACACACCACCAGTTCACCACAGTTGTCGCCACCTCCACCTCCATCAGCCACCAACCACCTCCTGACCTCACTCGACCACTCCACCTCCGGCCTCTCCTTTTCAGTAAGATTTCTTGTATTTAGGGATTTAGGGTTATGTTTAAATTAGAGTTAATTTGGGATTTAGGATTTATGTTTAAATTGGAATTGATTAGGTATTTAGGGTTATATTCAATTTGGAATTAATTAGGAATTAAGCCTTTAGTTTTATGTGTAAATTTGAATTTATATTAGATTTTTGGTTCAAATTTTGTTTAGGGAACTTTGAAGATAAGTAAACAACCTCTTATTAGCAACCTTTTTAAACGTCAAAGAAAAGAAAACGACGACATTGGTTTATCACCAAGTTTAAATATTCCAACTTCAAGTTCAAACATGTGCGACCCTTTTATTTTCTTATTTAATTAAATATTGTGTTTATTATTATTTTTGTTGAGTAAACTTTAAAACTACTCATTAACAATATGTGCTTGAATTTGATCGAAAGATATCAATAAAATCATTTATTAGTAAGTTAATAAGTTTTAATAATTTTCATTATCATTAAGCAAACAAGTTTAGGTTATTTTGATGCGCCCATTATAAACCAACTTGTTTTGATCCGCCATTGCAAATAGATTAACCGGGCGCCAGTATGCTGTAATACGAAGCCGAGCCCGGGACGTGCCAAACGCGTAACCAGACACCTGCACGAGCAAAACGCGTTACTGAGCTCCGCTACACACGAAAGGTAATCAGGCCCTGTAAACGCGAAACAGGTAAAAAAATTTCTTTTTTTAATGTACGTTTAAAAATTTTTATGAACATAATAACTAAATTCTAGCAATTTATTTTGGCTCAATATTTATTTCTTAACTATATATAAAGACGTGAGACTTATAATTAATGGATATCGTTTTTCTATGCTCTTGTCATATAAGAAATAAATTAAATCTTTAAAATATATACCATTTTTGGTTATCTGTTTGATTCTATTATTTTTTTTATTTACGATATTAATGGATGTTATTATGTGATATGTTCATGTTTATAACCTTTATATCTATATCTATAATATATATAAACGAAAACCCAAAAATCCTATGTGTCGCGATGTAGTCGCTCCCCCTTTTTATGGAAGCCATCAGATTTCTTGATTTTTAAATGGAGACCTCTCATTGATTTAACCCAAATACATGGGTATGGGTCTTACCAAAACCAGATAGCTCTTAAACGGGTTATAACATCTCACTAAATTAAAAATTAATCTTACCAATTATTTGATATGAAAATCCTACAAAATAGGAATATACTAAAATTTAATATCCAATTTAAAACAAAAAAAAGATATTATTTATAATTAATAAACAATTTTATAGTAAAAAAACATAAGCGGGTCATGAGTCACCAAATCCATATAGCTTTTAAACGGGTTATAACATATCATTTATTTATGAAAGCCTTTCATCATCAAACCGTAAGTATATTATTAACTTTCTTACAATAAAGAAAATTAAAATCCAAAAACTAAATATTAAAAAACAAAAAATGTAAAACAACCATTCTCTCAAATCATCAGATTACTTTATTTGTAAATGAATGTTTCTCATGCATTTGATCCAATTTCACGGGTAAAGGTTTCACCAAACCTGGATAGCTCTTAAACGGGTTATAACATCTCATTATATTAAAATATAATCTCATCAAATATTTGATATAAATGTTATAAAATAGGAATATACTAAAAAGTTAATATCTTATTTTATTTTAAAAAAAGATATTATTTATAATTAAGAAACAATTTTATAATAAAAAAATAAACGGGTAATGGGTATCACCAATCCCAGATAGCTTTTAAACCGGATTATAACATATCATTTATTTGTGAAACCATTTCATCATCAAACCTCAAGTATATTAATTATTAACTTTCTTACAATAAATAAAATTAAAATCCAAATATACATATATAAATATTAAAAACGAATAATTTAAAACAACCCCCGTAATATGGGGGATAAAATCTAGTAATATATATAGACGAAACCTTTAAAAGCTATGTGGTTGCTCCCAAAATTCTCTCAAGTCATCAGATTGCTTTATTTGTAAATGGAGGCTTCTCATGTATTTGACTCGAACTCACGGGTATCTCCCAAACTTATATAGCTCTTAAATACAAATTTTCATTTAATGCCTACGTGGCGGTGATGTGGCGGAAAAATGTTCTTGAAGTTGACCATTATGAATGGTCGAAAATATAGAGATATGCTTTAGCCAGTAAAGAGTTGACACGTAACAACACCAATGATGAATTTTCATAAAGAGAAAAACGTAAATGTAATTTTTAAAGCCAGTTGGCAATGACAATTGAGCGCTTTTTATGATATTATACTTTTATTTACATATTTATAGCGATTAGATAGTTTTATCTATCTAAATTTAATATGTTAATTTATTAATCAAAGTTACAATAATATTTTCCATTCATATTTTTATATATAGGCTTCTTAGACTCAAATACATAAATAAGATTTAGTTCTTTCTTGTGACGAAATATCGTAATATTAGATGAATTTAAAATCTTAGTAACATTTTAGTAGCGAAGAAATGAAATATTTGATGAATTGGATATTTGAAATTTTACCATGTTATATTGTTCGACTAAAATAGAGCCCGTATGATATACGGGTGGTTAAAAGAATAAAACAAAAAAGTTAAATTTAATAATATACATAATAGCATATCTTGTGATTCTATATCAATTAAGAAAAAAATAAGGTTAACATCAACTCATTTAGTCAAGGCCGGCCCAATAGCTTTATTGAGCCAAGCTAGGGTTTTAGACCCCAAAAATATAAAGGCCCCCAATTTTTTTTAAATATATATTAGGTTTTACATGTTATCTGCATAAGCGATGACGGAGGCATGAAAAATAACTGAAGCTACAAGCTTGGAACACTCCACACGTTCGATTTAACGAAATTGATGGAATGGAAAGCGGAATCTATAAATCGTCACTCATGGCTAATGACTCTAGAATTTTAATCCTTCGATTTATGTCATGTTCATCTTTATATATGCATATGGTGTAAGTCTCAAGTTTCTGTTTATTTGACTTAATTTTCGGATCTGTGCATTAAGATTTCACGAAATTGTGTGCCGTGTATTTGAATCACCCAATTGTTTTTTTGATTTGCAAGTTGTACGTGAGTGGTGAGTATGTTTATTTCACACTGAGTGCCAATTGTGTCAACTCTGTGTGATTTATCATTTTGCTGGTCAACCAAATTAGGATTTGGATGTGTATATTGGATAGGTTATTGCAAACTGATTTTCGATTTCGATTTGCTGGTTAACTGAATAGGTTAGTTTAAGTAAACTTTACGTTCTTAGTTTAATAATTATTTGGCAATTTATAATTTGGATTAACTTTTGCATAATTCTTACCAAGTTTTGATTGTTAAGAATCTGTCAATATGTGAGATTTTGCTACTTCAATATTGAGGTTATTTACTTTCATGTTACATTGTTATTTGTTACTTGCTTCAATGTCAATTGACACCAAACCTACGAGTATGGGTATGAAAAATAAATAGCCAAAAATACCAAAAGACGAAGACTTTAATTGAATCACAAAAGGTGATATTTTTAACTCCACCAAAATAAGCTATTTAATTTACATTACCGGTCCCAAGCCCATGTAAAGACGAAAAGTTTATATTTTTAAAAAATAAAATAAAAGCCTCCAACTTTTTAGTTAGCTTGAGGCCTTTGAAAACCTTGGACCTCTATTATATTTAGTTAAGTTGATAAGTTACAGACATTTTAAAAGTAAGGTAACGAGTTTATTTCCATCCACAACATTCATAAACAAACTAAACTAGTAAAAGTATATATGTAACTTGTTCATGGCTAGTTGAAGACTTGTGAATGCCTGGGAAATGGAATTATGGATAAAGATAATATATACAAGTATATAACTGAAAAAATAACTAATGTAATGAAATAATAATTAAGTTTTGCTTGTGGCGGGAGTTTCCTTCCCACCCCTAAATGTTTCTCTCTCTCTCTCTCTCTCATGATAGGGTCATCTCATTTCATCTCTAACCATCTTTCAACAATAGAAATACCCATATTTCATCCGATAAATATTTCTACCATTTTATGTTTTTTTATATTTTAAAAATAAACTAACTATACTCTTTTTGAACTAAAAATAAATGAATTAACATTTATCTTTTAAAAAGCTAAAAAAGTTACAAGATTTAAAATTCATTTTGTCCACAAAAACTTATTCAATATTTTGTGAGCCCAAATATTTTTTAAAAGGCCCAAGACTCTAAATACTCCATACATCTTGTTAAATACTTCACGCTACAGGTGCACAAATCGGCTATTTTTAGGAACCGGAATCAGGTCGGAACCGATTCCGGGTATGGTCAACAAAAATTAAAATCGGGTCCGTGTAGGAACCGGTTCCGGATATAGTCGGGTATTTGACTGGGTTTTCCGGGTTTTTTCGGGTTTCGGGTAGGTTAGGGTAGGGTCGGGTTTTGACCGGGTATTTCCGGTTCCGATTATGGGTACAGTTATGGGGAAGAAACCCAAAGCCCGGTCCATAACCACGGGTAGGGTAGGGTTGGGTCCGGTTCCAGATAGAAACCGCTGGGTCGTGTTTGGAACCGATTTTTTTTTTGTGCACCTCTACTCCACGCTCCTCACCACCTTTGTCGATTTCCCGTGCCACCATTATCTAGCATCATCAACCTACCCCTCTCATCTCCTCATTATATGTTTAAAAAGAAAAAGGAAAATTGAAGGCACAGAATCATCGGGGTAGCCATCCTGTTCGGATATTTTTGGTGAGGGCCAAACCACCCAGGGTGGTGTTCTTGGCGGGGCTGAGCCCTTCTTGATCCCATCCCAAAGACACTTCGTCCACCCTAAGAGGGAAATATAAATGCATAATTTTAAAACATACGAACTTAAATGGGTTAATGGGTCTACCTGAACCCGACCTGTTTTTCAAACAGGTTTGCCCAAATGTGGCGTGGTTTTTAGACAAGTTTATTCGAGATTGACTAGTTTTTAAACATATCATGTTAGCCAACCCAAAACATATATGTACGTTTTTTTATTCCGGATTCGGGTATCAAGAATTATCACCCCTAGTGTTAATTACCTGAAATAGTTTATTACTTAATGGTGTCTTTCTTAAAGGAAATAATGAATCCTAACAAATCTAACCGGCCCAGGTCATTTCACCGGACTTCAATACAAGTGTACAACCAAACTATTTTAGCAATAAATAAAGAATTTTTCTGATACAAAGAGTACATGTATACTTACATAAAACTATTGAAATATGTACTTAGATAAATTTATATTAGAAAGAAATTCTTTATGTTATCAAACATTAGAAAGACATTTTATTCTTCATTCACATTATAAATAGAGTACAATCACTACTGTTTATTGAACAAGAACTAATGAAATTAATTGTATGATAGTGAAAGGACACTTAATGAGTTTAACGTACTTGATATCTTTCATTACAATTCAAGAAGGGAAAATCACATATTTACACACTTAACTAAACATTGACATTTTCTTTCCATGTTTTGTACTCTCTCTCTCTCTCTCTCTCTTGAAGAGAAAATCCCATATTTTCGATCTTGTCGACATGGCACTCACTAATTTATTATTAAAACTAGTAATAAATTTTAAACTTTTTCTTGATTTATAGTGTGTGTTATTTATAATTATTTTAAAGTATTTATAATCGATTTTAGATATTTCTTAACTGAAAATAAAGTATTTTTACTTTTAAAAGGGGCGAGAATTTAAAAAACCGACGACAAAATGCCTTAATTTCTCGCTGAGTCAGCGAGATATACAATAATATAATTTTTTGACTTTTTAACGAGAAAATTACACGTTTTCTCTCCGAAGAAGCGAGAAATTGACATTTGAAGACATGTTATCAGTTAAACCTACGTTATTAAGCATATCATGGTTGAGTTAAACTGTTTAGGTCGTTTAAGTAAACAACCAAACCCATCAACCCATTTAAAACTATAACAAAAAATAAAATACTCTTTATAAGTAAACTCACCACACAGTAAAAACAACCTTTTTACAACATAAAAAAAAGAAAAGAAAATAAAAAAAAAGTTGCATTAAACCTAATGCAGCCGTTTTTTTTAGATAATGCAACATTTATAAAATGGCATTTGAAAGAAGCAACACCTAATGCAATTTTTTTTTTTGTAAATTGAAGCTTGCCTTAAAAGATTGCGTTTTAAAAAAACAATTGCATTATCTAAAAAGCTGGTTGCATTAGGTCTAATGCAACTTCACCTAATGTAACTGTTTTTTTTTTGTAAAATAAAAGCATTTGAAAGAAACAGCTGTATTATCTTAAAAAACGGTTGCATTAGGTATAATGCAACTATTTTTTGTAAAATAAAGATTGTCTTAGGCTAATTTTTTTGTAGTGAGTTTAACACTTTATTACAACATTCTTACATATAATCAAGAATCACCAACCTATTTTCGACCGTTCTATCCGTTTACAACTCATTCTCAAACCAATAAATCGGTTTAAGGGGGTGTTTGGGATTCCTTATGTTCATGAACTTATTACTTATAAACTTTTTGAAAAGTTAATAAGGTGCATAAGGTGTTTGAACAACCATAAGACCTTATGGATTTTAATTTAAAGAAAAGACAAAATAAAGGGGTTTTGAAAGTTAATAATATGTAACTTATTAACTTAATGGGTTTGATTTACCTATTACACCCCTATAACCCTTAAAACTCATTACTCTCCTTTTAAAAAAAGAGTTTTTAGTCATTTTGATTTTCCCTAACACATAAGCTAATCCAAATATTTTTTTAAAAATTTATAAGTTAATAAGTCATTTTAACAAAAAGTCATTTTTCACTTTAATAAGCAAATCCCAAACACACCCTAACTTGCTATGATAAATGATTTCCCCAAATCATACACATGTTAGTTATTAAAACAATCAATATAACCAAAAAGTATATTTATATGGATGCGTCTTAATAGATTATGTTTGTAATTTAAAAATTAATAAGGACACAACTGGTTGTTCGTTTGGATTCTGTTTTGTTTTTTTTTCGATTTTATAATAATAGGGTTGATAAACAAGAGTGCATCTGTCAACTGAGTTGAAAAAATATAACCTATGCCGACGTTACCGACTCAATCTAAAGGTCAGTTTTTTTTTTATTAATATTTTAATTTAATTATTTACTGTGAATTGATTGTATGATTGACACCGGCTGTGCACGTGTACTCTTCCAGTTGTCCTTCTTGTACGATACAGAACTGAAAAACACAATTATTGTAGTTTCATTAAATACAATAGGATTATGTATTTTATTTAAATCATTACAAATTGGATTTTAATAACTCCATTCTTTTAATTAACCGACAATAATCCAATCTCAGAAAATAGCTATCGTCTTTTTCATTGGACCTGTGTTAAAAAAAACCTTACGTTACGTTTTGTTTTTTTCAAATTTCAAACTGATGATTTAGGGCTTTTGATCGGCATCAGAATATGAGTCTATTGATGTAAAACTTATATCGAAACGATCCTCCAAACGATGAAACAATGCTTCAATTCAGATGCTTAAACTTCCAATTAAAAACAATGAAGCCGTTTGGAGCACTGCTTTGAGGTAAGTATTGCATTAATCAACTCGTATCCCCGTTCCGATTAAATGCCCTAATACATTAGTTTGAACATTTGGAAATAAAAACATAATGACGTTAAGGTTTTTTTATTTCTTTTTTAATTGATGTCTAATGAAAACACTTAGTGTGAAGAATGAAACCGGTAACGACTATTTTCTAAGTTAAGATTATTATCGTCAAATTAACTTAAAAAATTTGAGATTATTAAAATCCAATTCGTCTTAAATAATTTATATGATATTAAATTATTGTTATTGTAGAGCGAAACAAATACTCTTTTAGTCGGTTAAATAACATTTTTATATTATTTTTCGGAATTTATAAAAACAGTTTAATAACTTTATTATTAAACATAGTTTGACAAGTTTAATTTATTTTTGTTTTATTTTAAACAAATGAGTTGTTATCATCACATTTAATTCGAGTGTTTGAATGTTAATACTTTTATTATGATTATCTTTAATTTGGTAACTATTTTAATAAATTTAAGTTAGAAGCTAGGAACGCAAAACAGGTCGTATAATGTGTTAGCAAACTAAATCTGATATGATCACTAAAAGAATGCACGAACCCAGACATAAGTAAACCCAAAATGCGTGTCAAAACATGTGAGCTTGAACAGGGTACTACATGGAGATTAACAACCTCTTTAGTTTTTATAACTTATTGCAATAATTCATAATTTATAAAAGTGAAATTTATGACTCTATTTAAAATAAACTATAAACCAAAACCTATTTGTATTTCTCAAAACACACCCACACACACACACACATATATATATATATATATATATATATATATATATATAGGAGAAGTATAGAATGAAAACACTTTTTAATTGAGAAAACCCATGTAAACCTTATTTAACATCATTTTCTTTTCACATGTGTAATATATACTGTTACATTTAATATATAACATCGAAAATAAAAAAAATTGTTACGTATTTTTTTTACATTTTTTTTTGGTATCTTTTAAACATAGTTCTCAAGAGGGAGACAAAGTAGACATTTTTTATTAACTTTAATTAAACGCATTTTGTTGAAAATGAATTTTTAGCGTTTTCATAACTAAAGTGAGTTTTTATTTTAACTTAGCCATACATATATGTGTGTGTGTGTGCGCGCTTGCTATTTATTAATTAGCCAACTAATGACATGAATTTAGTATTAGAATTTAAGAGTTCATGGATTCAAGCATATAGAGTATAAAAATTAAGTTGTTAGAAAAAAAATATATTTTTGGAGCATACAAAGTGTAAATACATGTTTCATGTATACCTGATACAATTACCTATTTTTATCAGACAATGTTTTATATCAACAGTTATCCAAGTTGCAACCCATAGCATTTCATTATTCAAGCATTTTATTAAAAGAAAAATATAACTTTTTATACAAGTTAAAAACAAAACAACTCCACAGTTGACACCTATAAAAAGTTATCTTGCTTTACATTAAACTGAACTGGCACTTAGACAAAATGTACCTACTGTCTACAAGACTACAAACAGTGTGTAATACGTGTGTCAGTGGCGGCAACTCGCCGGAATAAAGCCAAATATTTGTATGGGACCGAAACCATATATGGTCACCACCGTCCGACTACTTTTTATCAGTATCCATCATTATTAATTTATAATCTTCCTAAATCTTTGACTAATTATTTTTCTTTTTATTTCAGTCAACTAAGTTACATCTTTAGTCAGCATTGTCTCAATCTTTTCTTTTTCTTTCTTTTTTTATATATATTTTATAGATATAAACATATGAAAAGGACTACACAATTGCAATGGTTGTTTGTTGTATATGGTATTTTGAAGATTTTTAAGAGGGAGTAATCAAATAATGTGTATAGTATTAATATTAATATTAATATTAATATTAATATTAATATTAATATTAATATTAATATTATTAAATTATTATTTTATTGTTATTACTATATCAAAAAGATGTTAATATTTTTTCAAACGACAAATTTAGATCATTTCTGAGATTTTAAAGTTTAAACCCAAGATCTCTTTACATCTTAGTGCTTTTAAAGTTTTTAACTTTTACTTTTATCTTTACTAATAGCTACCAACTGTAATAATAATAATAATAATAATAATAATAATAATAATAATAATAATATGCTACTATTTAACATATACTCTTATTGTAAATAACATATTAAATGTATTAAAGTTAACTTTTACTATTTAATAATGCAATGGTAACTCGTCTCTTACAATTATTTTGATATTGATTTTTCTTTTAAATGATTTTAAATAATTAAATGTTATGTTGCTATCTATAAAATCGATAATTTTTATCAATAGTTTCTCGCTTTGTTTAACAAGAATAATATTTCAAAAAAAAAAAATACCCTTCACTAGTAAGGAACTAGAGAGAACTAAAGTTCAATGCATATATCTAAGGTTGAGTACCATAAAACATCAATGTCACATAAGCAAGTTTCAATTTTCGATCTATCATTATACACAATGGTAAAATTTTCAGGTTCCATATATTATAAGATGAAGAATTTAGTATGCTAAATACAATTATTGTACGTGTCAAGTTAATTACTATTACTGTTTAAAGTGTAAACAATACTTACTCATTATACTTTCTTATAAATGCTTTATATTACACATTTGTTGTATTGATATAAGTGGAGGTGCACACATTAGGTTTTTCTAAATTAATACCTGGTTTCGGATATGGAACCGTGGATATGACTCGATAAGTAAAAATATAATATAGCATGCTAAACAAGTTGTATCTAAAGCGATTTTCGGATTGGTATCAAATTATTTGGTTCTTCATGTTTGGGTTCATATATCTGAACATTCCGACGCTAGTGAATTACGCGGTTAAAAAATATCTTTTAAAAGAAAATTGATTATTTATTTGAGAAAATTCCTAAAATAGTCCATTTGATGAGCGAGATTCTCAAAATAGTCCATTTATAATTCTCATTTGTTGAATAATCCCAAAAAGTTCATACGAAATCCGTCTGAGGCGAAACATTTGTAAACGAGCGGACATATTTCAACAACCAATGAAAATATGTCAACTAAATTTAATAATGGGATCCCAAACCATTTTGAACCAAAATTTGGGGTTGTTGATGAAACTTCCTAAAACTAACTTATTTCTGTTTTTAATATTTTATAATTATAATTAATTTTGCTCATATTTAGTTTTTATTTTACAACTTTTAAAATATAAAGTTTTATAAATTTTGAATATGCCATTGAGACATACTTATTTTTATTTACGTACCGACATAAATTTTATTCAAAACTGAGTCGGGTCAAGTTTTTATTGAATGTTTCGACATAAATTTGACTCGACTCGACTCGGCTTTAAGTAAAATTTATATCGGCATGTAGATAAAACTAAGCTCGTCTCAACGGTGTTGAAGAGGTATGTACCCGCCTCAACACCGAGCGAGGCGGGTCAACCCACAAGATATAGACAAGAGGCTTGAAATCAAGATATTATGAAGGCACAAAGCCAAAACCTATGCGCATGGCGCATATCACATATGCTCACGCATATCACATATGCTCATGCATCACATGCTCAGGCATCACATATGCTCATGCATCACATATGCTCAGGCATCACATATGCTCACGCATCACATATGCTCACGCGTATCACATGCTCACGCACCATATATGCTCACGCATATCACATCTGCGCGTGACGCATCCGCGCGTGACGCATATCACATGCTCACGCATATCACATCTGCGCGTGACGCATCCGCGCGTGGCGCATATCACATGCTTGTGCATATCACATCTGCGCATGAAACATCTGCGCGTGAGAATAAAGAGAAGACCTCGCGCATCCTCAGGATAGGCGCATATCACACATGCACATAATCAACCTCGTCCTTATCCAAATCA
Organism: Bidens hawaiensis; assembly: GCF_021521415.1. Classification (NCBI taxonomy): domain Eukaryota; kingdom Viridiplantae; phylum Streptophyta; class Magnoliopsida; order Asterales; family Asteraceae; genus Bidens; species Bidens hawaiensis. The sequence continues at coordinate 43,511 of NW_027499443.1, forward strand.
GGATAAGGACAACCTTGATTGTGCACGTCAGACAACCTTCCAGAAGGTATCTTTTTAAGGAATAAGAATATGCTGATGTTGACAGCTGCCAATGAAAGGTGGACAACTCAGCAAAACCCATGTGCTACCACGTGATTGCACATGGGTCAGAGAATAATCAATGAAAAAGCACCAGGTGTCCCAAGGACACGTGGCGCAAAGCAATTGAAGGAGGCCAAAAAGGCCCTAATTGGGTCTGAGCTCAATCATTGGAAACCCTAGCACTATAAATATCACATCAACTCCACAAGGAGAGGTATGCCCTATTACACAGTATTAAGCTATATTAAGCAATACACTCCAATTTCCTTACTCTCAGATTATTATCTTCTCCTACAAACTCTTATTCTCACACCGGAGGGTTACCCCAAAGAGGACCCCTCTGTCCCTTTCTGAGGGGTAAGTTTACGGTGCTGTTCATTTTGTAGGTGGAAGAATCCAGATTCCAGAGAACCATCGGTGAAATAGCATAATCACACCCGAGGAAAGTTGATCGTCTACCAGTGAGCCGATCCACGTTTCTTCATTGGCGCCATCACCTGTTACAACGGCAACAAAATCTCATCAGTTCTCTAAAAAAAAAAAAAAAAAATTTTCACCATGGTTTCTGGTGTTCGTAACAGCGATCAAGTTCTGGAGGATATTGAGCGTGAGGATGTTAATGAGGGACAGCAGTTTCTGAGGGTGCCGCGTGATTCTACGCGCACCACCAGTAACCATCCCTTCATCACAACTCCTCATGGCCAGACTGAAACTCCTCCAGACGATCTCACGTTCCAAAATCTTTCCGGCGCGAAACAAAAAGGACCAATGGGTCCAGAAGATGAAACCAATGACCCTAAAGAATGGCTCATAAACGAGCAACGACGTCTAATGGACAAGTACAATGAGCTGGTCAAACACAAAAAGTTAGCCGACCTAACACAAAGGCAAGCGTTTGATAAGCAAACCGTTCATGGAACAAAAAGGGCGCGCGCGCCGGAAGATGGTCACTCTGTTCACACTGAACACGCTGAGTTTAGTGATGAAGAAGTGCACAGCATGAGGAAGACGCGAGATACTCATGCAGGAGGCTCACAGCTCCGCGCGCACATGAACATGGCGCCTGGAGCCAAAGCCGATCTTGATCTGCACACACCGTACAGCCCACCAGTGAGAGGGCAAGTGGACGTAACCACACCGTACAGGCCAGCCATCTTGGTGAAACATTCAAAATTCACTGAGCGCATCGCGAAGGCTCCCATTCAGCACAAAACCAAGATGCCAAGTGGTTTGGGCAAATATGACGGCACAACAGATCCAGACGATTTCTTACAAGGTTTTTACAACACCGGAAACCTAGAAAGCTGGACGATGCCAACATGGTGTCACATGTTTGCTCGCTGCCTCACGGGCGCGGCGCGTGTCTGGTTCGAAAGCTTGCCGACTGGGCAAATCGATGGGTTCGAGGAACTATTGGAAAAGTTCCAAGCTCACTTCGTACAACAGCGCAGACACACGCGCGACCCTGATGACATCATGCACTGCGTGCGCAGGAATGATGAAACGATTGAAGACTACATAACTCGTTTCAATCAGGAGTCTCTGGCAATCGGAGGTATCACTGAGCAACTATTGCGCGTGGCCTTTATACAAGGCGCGCGCAGTGATCAACTCCGCCGAGCTCTCGTGAGCAGAGATGGCATGCCAACCACTTGGGCCAAGCTAATGGAAGCATCGCGAGTCTTCGCGAGAAATGAAAAACAAATTGCCCAAGATAGAGCGAGAGAAAGAGGGCATCAAGCAGAGGCACCGCGCAACAACGAAAGAAGGGGCAAACAGAACTCTGTATGGTCCAGGTTGCAACCAACCAGTTTTTCTTCCGCAGAAAAGCAGGCGCAACCAAGCTCACCCCAGCCCCAAAAAGACGTTCGTAATCGCGGGGAGGGTGACAAGAGGGAAGGCGGCAGAGATCCTAACAGACCTCTGCCAAGAATATGGACTCCCCTCACTAAAACGCCTTCACAAGTGTTAAGCACTGAGAATGTCCAGTTCAAAAGCCCCAAGCCACTACACTACAAGGGACCATCAAACAGTGGCAAGTACTGTGAGTTTCACAAGTCCACAGGACACAACACTGATGCATGCCACCACTTGAAGGATGCAATTGAAAAAGATGTGAAATCAGGCAAGTTGGCTCACCTGGTGAAAAACTCAAGACCAGAAAATGAACAACCAGAAGGAGCCTCAGCCAGTAAAAAGTTCAAAAGAATCTGTGTAGCAGAGGGAGGAAGGCAAGGGCAAAGATCAAGAAAGAGAAGCGCGCAAATCCAAGGAGATTGGCGCGAGCAACAAGTAATCTTCCCTAGAATCAGGGGAGGCCCTTCTATCAGCAGTCCTCTTGTCATCACTACACACATTGCTCATTATGAAGTGTCAAAAGTCCTGGTGGACACTGGCAGCGAATCAGACATCATGTATGAGCAATGTTTCAGGAAGTTGGATCCAGCAGACCAAGCAAGGCTTGAAATTGTGAATGCACCAATCTCTGGTGTTTCAAATGAAATCATTCATCCCCTAGGTCAAATACAATTTGAACTAACTATGGGGGATGAGAAACACAAGCGAGCCGAAGTTGTCAACTTCTTGGTCTTGCCCACCACTTCATGCCACAATATGATCTTGGTAGGGGAACGATTGCCCAATTCAACGCCATACCGTCGCCAGCGCACGGCGCGTTGGGGTTCCCAACACCAACAGGTGTAACTTTTGTATACCGAGATCATTTGTGTGCAGTGACAAGTACACCACGGGAAGGGAAAATGAAACTTCCAATGGCAGACAACGCGCCAGAGGAATGGATTCTCAACCCAAAATTCCCGGAGCAAACAATCACAATTGGCGCTACGATATCAGACGACACGAGGTTGAGAATGAAAAGATTGCTCACAGCATATATGTCGGTCTTCGCGTGGCAACACTCTGATATGACTGGGGTTCCGCGAGACCTGGCGCAACATTCTCTCAACACGTTCAAGTCTGTAGAGCCAATTGCTCAAAAGAAGAGAGTCATGGGGGATGAGAAGGCGAGGGCCATGAATGAGCAAGTTGAGGATCTACTGCGCGCAAACATCATCCGCCCGATACGATACCAGACATGGGTAGCCAATCCTGTGATGGTAAAGAAAAGTAACGGGTCGTGGAGGATGTGCATTGACTTCAAGGACCTCAACAAAGCATGCCCAAAAGATTGTTACCCCCCTCCCAAACATCGACGCAAAGGTGGACTCTGTGGCGCCATTCAAGCTCAAATGTTTCCTGGATGCCTACAAGGGCTATCACCAGATTCAAATGGCACCACAAGATGAGGACAAGACCGCCTTCAGAACCGACAAGGGTGTTTTTTGTTACACAAAAATGCCCTTTGGTTTGAAGAATGCGGGAGCAACCTACCAAAGACTTATGGATGCTGTTTTCAACGAGCAAATTGGAAGAAACCTAGAAGTCTACGTGGATGATTTGGTGATCAAAAGCAGGGAGGAAAAACAAATGCTATAAGACATCGAAGAAACCCTTGGGCGCCTAAAGGAAGTTAACATGAAGCTCAATCCGAGCAAATGCACTTTCGGCGTACAAGAGGGAAAATTTCTAGGTGTAATGGTCACCAAGGATGGTTTCAAGGTGAACCCTGAGAAGGTGGAGGCCATCCTTGACATGCCCTCGCCATCCACCATGAAAGAAGTCCAAAAGTTGAATGGGAGATTGGTATCAATCAACAGGTTCCTAGCGAACCATGCAAGCAAATCTACCCCATTTGTCAACACATTGAGAAATTGCTTAAAGAAAAGCCAATTCAAATGGACTCCTGAGGCCGAGCAAGCTTTCAGTGAGATAAAAGAATGTTTGATAAATCTGCCCGCGCTCACAGCTCCACTTCCTGGTGAAATCTTGACATTGTACCTATCAGCAGGAGAGCGCGCCATCGGCGCAGTATTGTTGGTGGATCGCAAGGGAATCCAAACGCCAATATACTATGTGAGTCGGGTGCTGACAGATCCTGAGACGCGCTACTCCATCATGGAAAAGTTAGTTTTGTCACTAACACACGCGTCGCGCAAGCTTCATAGATATTTCAATGGTCATCCTATTGAAGTTCTAACGGTTACAACATCCAGCAAGTCTTGCGGCGTCCCGCGCTCTCGGGAAGGCTGACAAAGTGGGCGCTGGAATTAGGAGAGCACACGATCGCCTATAAGCCCCGTCCAGCAATAAAGGGACAAGTCTTAGCTGATTTCATCGCAGAAATCCCCGAGGGAGAAATTGAAGAGGCTCAGCGCGAGGTAGACCCTCCGCGAGCCAATGATGAAGAAAATGTTTATAGATTATTCACTGACGGAGCTTCAAACAACGAAGGATCCGGCGCAGGCCTCAAACTGATGGATCCAGAGAATCAGGAATATACTTACGCCATCAGGTTGGACTTCAAGAGCACCAACAATGAAGCTGAGTATGAAGCCCTGCTGGCTGGCCTGCGCATCGCGCACAAATTCGGAGTTAAAAAGCTAGAGGCCCATGTTGATTCATACTTGGTAGCAGCACAGGTCAATGGCCTTTATGATGCCAAGGAGAACACCATGCCTCTGTATCTAGAGCAGGCGAAAAAGCTCATCGAGCAATTTGACTGCTTCAGAATCATACATATTCCGCGCAGTGAAAACAAGTCTGCTGACGCGCTGAGTAAGATGGCATCAACCAGCTTCGATCACTTTGGCAAAGATGTCAGGGTAGAAGTAATGAGCATGGCGCATATCACTTCGGCATGTAGATAAAACTAAGCTCGTCTCAACGGTGTTGAAGAGGTATGTACCCGCCTCAACACCGAGCGAGGCGGGTCAACCCACAAGATATAGACAAGAGGCTTGAAATCAAGATATTATGAAGGCACAAAGCCAAAACCTATGCGCATGGCGCATATCACATATGCTCACGCATATCACATATGCTCATGCATCACATGCTCAGGCATCACATATGCTCATGCATCACATATGCTCAGGCATCACATATGCTCACGCATCACATATGCTCACGCGTATCACATGCTCACGCACCATATATGCTCACGCATATCACATCTGCGCGTGACGCATCCGCGCGTTACGCATATCACATGCTCACGCATATCACATCTGCGCGTGACGCATCCGCGCGTGGCGCATATCACATGCTTGTGCATATCACATCTGCGCATGAAACATCTGCGCGTGAGAATAAAGAGAAGACCTCGCGCATCCTCAGGATAGGCGCATATCACACATGCACATAATCAACCTCGTCCTTATCCAAATCAGGATAAGGACAACCTTGATTGTGCACGTCAGACAACCTTCCAGAAGGTATCTTTTTAAGGAATAAGAATATGCTGATGTTGACAGCTGCCAATGAAAGGTGGACAACTCAGCAAAACCCATGTGCTACCACGTGATTGCACATGGGTCAGAGAATAATCAATGAAAAAGCACCAGGTGTCCCAAGGACACGTGGCGCAAAGCAATTGAAGGAGGCCAAAAAGGCCCTAATTGGGTCTGAGCCCAATCATTGGAAACCCTAGCACTATAAATATCACATCAACTCCACAAGGAGAGGTATGCCCTATTACACAGTATTAAGCTATATTGAGCAATACACTCCAATTTCCTTACTCTCAGATTATTATCTTCTCCTACAAACTCTTATTCTCACACCGGAGGGTTACCCCAAAGAGGACCCCTCTGTCCCTTTCTGAGGGGTAAGTTTACGGTGCTGTTCATTTTGTAGGTGGAAGAATCCAGATTCCAGAGAACCATCGGTGAAATAGCATAATCACACCCGAGGAAAGTTGGCCTTCCCATGGAAATTGTGAGCGACAATGGCAAACAATTCACTGACAAGAAGATATCCAGCTGGCTCAAGGAATTGCGCATCAACCAAATTTTCACTTCAGTATACCACCCTCAGGGGAATGGCCAAGTGGAGCGCGCGAACCAAAGCTTGCTAAATGGGCTGAAGAAAAGGTTGGAGGGAGAATCCCATTCTTGGGTCGAAGAGCTACCTAATGTCCTGTGGGCGCACAGGACATTAAGCAAAACCAGCAATGCCGAATCCCCGTTCAGCCTAACCTATGGAACGGAGGCTATGATTCCAGCAGAAATTGGATGCCCATCCCATAGGGTGCTCATGATGAGCAAGATTGATAACGAGCGCGAAAGGAGGTTGGATCTCAACTTACTTGAAGGGCGCAGAGAGGCGGCTATCATCAGTGAAGCCAAATACAAGAAAAAACTGGAAAAATATTACAATCAGCGCGTGAAAGAATGCCACTTCAAGAAGAATGATTTTGTCCTTCGAAACAATGAAGCTAGCCGCGCGATACCCCCGGGAAAGATGTCCCCCAATTGGGAAGGACCTTACAAGTCTCGGAAGAATTGGGTAAAGGCGCATACGCTTTAAAAGATTTGAATGGAAAAATGATCCCGCGCGCATGGAACGCAGCACAGCTTAGAAAATGTTTCATGTAAAAATTGTCAAGTTTGTAATCAAGGCTTTTTAAGCCATTATGAATAATGATACGCGCTATCTTCTCTTAATGTGGATTCTATTACCTTTTGCATACATGTTTCACACTTCCCTTTATTTATTTTGAGCAATATGACAACATTGTATTGACATCAAAACAAAAAATAAAACGAAGTAAAACATACATGCGCGAGCTTCAAGCTCAAACGCGTTAACGAGTCTTAACTCTAAAACGTCAGGGCCTTAGCCCAATAATATGAGCCTTAGCTCAGGGCCTTAGCCCAATAATGTGAGCCTTAGCTCAAATCACTCAACATCCATCCTACATGCTGCGCAGCCTGACCATAAAAATACCTAAGCACAACTAAGGCAAAGCACATGCCAAAACATAGTTGTTAAGGTCTCAGGTCGAGGTCGCGCATGAAATTGTAATGGATATCAGAGTAACACATACTGACACGTAAAGGCTAAAAAACTCATAATTCCCTATAATAAATGCGCGATAACGTCGCGCAAAAGAGGAATAATGAAACGCCAAAGCACGTGTCAACATAGTCAGGATATTGCAAAATCACTTACAATATGACAAGGATTAAGTATAATAATTTCCTTGCAACCTTGTTCTTATTTCAACGTGCAAGCATATCTTATATTCAACAAGCAAACATGCAATATAAAGAGATGAATGGGGAATGCGCAAGATGCGAATAAGGGAAAAACAAAATTTCATTCCAAAGCATTGAAATTTACAAGTTTACAAGATGATGAGATACAAACTACAAATAAAAAAAAAAAAAAAAAAAAAACATGAAGGGCTTCTCAAGTCTCCACGTCGACGTCAGCCTCTTCATCGTCCTCATCACCGCCCTCAGCATCTGGCGCAGCCCACTCCTCGTCATCTCCAAACTGACCATAGTCAAGATGTTCGTCCTGAATGGAGTCGCCTTCTATCACAATAGTGTCAGGAGCGGGTCCTTTGGCCACGCCAGAGCCGCTAGCAGGGGCAGCATTCCCCGCGCCATCATCGCCGCCTCCAGCCCCTTCGCACTCGTCAAGTAATTTCTTTAGCGCGCCGAGATCGGGCTGGTCAGCAAGCGCGGATATCTGCAAATCATAAGGAAAAATATGAGTACAAAAAGACTTGGAAAATAAGTCAAGGTAATCTCATTAAGGTTAAAATACCTGCGCAAGGATGGGAATGGGAGTATTCAAATACTTCTCCCCCATCTCGGCCATGTCCGCGCAGGCAACGTCGAGCTGATAAGGGTAGTCGGATGGGTTCTTCTTCAGCATGCTATATTCACAGCCATCCTTAAACCCTTCAGCTCGACCAACCAAGCGCGAGGCAGCGTTGCAATCCATCACAAGGGTCTGAAACTCGTCTGAGTATTTCATCGCGTAAGCGCAACGAGTCATACCCTGTGAGATTAGCCATTGGCGATCCTGCGCGAGGGAAGAAACAGACGTCTCAAGAGCAGGAATCTGAGAGTTTAACAACTCAACAGTTTCCTTAGTCTGTTTCAGCTCCTCTTTGTCAGACGCTGCCGTCGCCAAGGCTTCATCTTTCTCGGCCCGCGCGGCCGCCAGCTCCTTCTTCAGGCGCGCAACCTCACTCTCCAATGATGATTTGTCAGTTATAGACTGGACAAGAGCTTGGTCACGCGCCTCCGCGTCCAGCTCCAAGTCGCGCACTCTACGCGCGTACTTGGCCGCGTCCGCCTCGGCCGCCTGTAGCTTCTCCCGCGCAGCCTGTAGCTCATGCCCGCGCTTCACGAAGGCGGCGTTGGCACTTGCTCTGTTCTCGCTGATCTCTGCTTGGAGTTTCTCATCTCTCTCTCGAGCATCAGAAAGATTCCAAGCAGACACTTTAGCCTCTTGCTTGGCTTCCGCAAGAGCATCACGTACCTTTACGTAGTCATAGCGAAGCTCTTGGGAGGCAGCAAAGAAAGCCGACCCAGCAAACAGATGATCGTTGAGCAAGTCCACGCGAGCGCGGTCCTCCTGAAACCTCCTTTCAGCTGGAGGCACAGAATGAGCCCAGAAGTCCTCACACACACCCATGGACTGAAATGAGCTGTCCTCAGTAATATTCCATCTCGGGCGGTAAATGTGATCGGCTTCCTGCAAACACAAAGTAATGATCTGTCATCAAAACACTAATATGGAAGTCCGCGCAGCGGAGCAAAAACGAACCTATACCTGCGGGGATGAAGCAGAAAAGTCAGCGCCAGCCCCACGAGAAGACTGCGCCGCGAAATCTCGTGGCGCTGCAGGGCTGGCGCGGCCGCTGTCGGAGCCTTCAACTTGAACCTCCTCATCCTCTGAAACAGGCATTTTCTCCTGCGACCTAGAAGAACCAAAATCAGTCTCGCGAGGAGGGCTGCGCGCAGGAGGAGGTGAGGGAGGTCTCGACGCCGCCAGATCGGCGCGTAAAACGGCCTCCTGCTCCTTAGTAATCCCGATGAGGGGAGATTCAGTGCTTGCAGGAGCAGGAGCAGAACCAACGGCGCTGGCACCGGCGCCAGCAGTGCCGCCAGCAGCTTGTACGCCAGCTATGACTCCTATGAAAAAATCAACAAAAAGAAATGGTTCATGACTTGATCTAAAAGAAAAAAGTCAGAAAATAAAAGCGCAATACATACCTTGGCGCACCGCCGTTCGCGAGTTATACATCGCCATGAAGTCCATTCTCCCCCTTTTTGGGGGTAAAACAGGGGACTTCGAAGCGACCTCCGGCGCAGCCTCGGCACCTTGTTGCGCCTGAGGTTGATCCACCAAGGTCGCCGGCTCTACAAACATTTGAGTGAGCAAAGATTCATTAATAATTCTATCAGAATCGCGCTCATAAAACCATAAAGTATAAAGTATACCTGTCGAAGAGGAAACGGCAGGCGCAACGCCGCTTCCCTTTTCCGCCGCGCGAAGGGAGGAGGTAGCGGCACCATACCTCGTGTGGACAGGAGGTCTGCCCACATTTTGAGGCAGGGAAGACAAGGAAAACTTGGAGGTAAACTCCTGGGTTTTCTCAAGTCCCTTCGCCTGAGTAGGTGGATCCTGAACAACAGGGGCATCATCTTTCTTCTGTTTCTTACTGGCCCCTGCGCCAGTTTTCCCTTTAGCCTTACGCTTTAGTTGGGGCACCTCAGCCTCCTCCTCCTCCTCCTCTTCCGCGAGCTCCAGCTCGTAGTTCTCAAGCGCGTCTACAATACACGCAACAGAAAGTTTAGCCAAATATGGTATTATAAAGGCATAAGCATAAGTACAAAGGCTTACCAGGCGCGTCGCTGTCAAAGCGAAATCTCAGATCAACAGGGATGAACATGTCATCGAAGCGATCGGGGAAGCCAACCTCCCCAGCGCCCAGCGCGACGGAGCCACCCTCCATATGCTCATCATAGGCGGCGTGGACATACTCCTTGCTGACTGCACAAAACAAGTCAAATGATATCAGCAAAACGAATTATATTCGCGCAGAAGTAATGCAATGAGTTAACTTACACAAGCCGTCAACTTGGATAACGGGCTCAGTCGCGCTGTCGGCCCACCTCCTGCTCATACCAACCCCCACCAGCGCCTCCTCGCAAATGTTCTTGGCGGGGGATGGTTCGGCAGTCAACTTTTTTACCCAGGCGCCAGTTGGGTTCTTGAAGACACCCACATACGCAGGCGCAGAAGAGATCGCGCGCATGGTCATGCGGATAGGGATCACACCAGCCCTGATATAGAAAAATCTCTCAGACCAGTCATGAAGGCTCTTGAATGAAACAGTGCAGCACTTGACCTTCTGACTGCGAGGAATAAATGAGAACCAAGAATCTTGGATCTTGGGCTTATAAAAAAACTGAAAGCGCCGAGGGGTGGGCTCCTCGCGCTGAGATTTGCACATGAACTCAAAGTGAGTCATGCGCACGAGTCCAAACGGATGGACTTGGGATATATGAATCCCATAAAACCTAAGCAGCGCACCCACAAACCTTGTCATCGGGAGACGAAGGTTGCAGTGGGTGAAAAAATGGCAATAAACGGATATATAGCCGGTGGGCGGGTCCGCCGCCGTTTGCCCGGCCGCCGGCAGCATGCAGCCATACTCAGGGAGAAAACCCTGAGAGACGATAAGGCTGTCAAAATCGGACTGCCTCAGTTTACAGGGGATCTCATCCCACTTCTTCACTGCCTTGGTCTTCCCTACCTCCTCCGATGAGGCCTCAGCAGCCCTCTTCCCCTTGCCGGTCTTCTTCAACATAGACATTACTAACGATTTCACGCGGCGATTGCTGGGGGAGATTGTGTTGTCTGGGCTATCAGACATACAACAGAGTCAGGCACAAGTTGCTTCTGAAGAACGGAAATCTGGAAGATAGGCACTTAATCGGAATAGAAAGAAAGGAAAGCTCTGAATAAACAACAAAGAAGATAAAGGAT
>NW_027499444.1:0-119972 GCF_021521415.1 Bidens hawaiensis
CTCGGGCATAGGCCCTAGTCTTGACGATTCTCGTTCAGTGAGTATTAGTGTGAAAAAGGAGCGAGAGGTTTCTAGTTCTCGAGAAATGGTAAAGTGTGTTGGAGAAAGAGGTGGTGGAAAGCGTACGTTTGAGAAGGTTCGTGAAGTTAGAAAGAAGAAGACAAATATTGATGAATGGTCGGATCATGATTCGATATCTTTGAGGGCATTGGAGTTCTACCGGGGTGGAGGATGCTCCACTCGGTCCGCCACGTGATTCGAGTAACATGGGTTCTTGAGTGAAAACTCAAGTGTAGAGTTTGTAGATTTTCCTTTATTTTATTTTCTTTGAGTCACTAACAATATTTTTTGTAGTTTTTGGTTGCGTCGTCGAGTCATTTTCAAGGAATCATCACCATCATGTCGAGAGGATTTTATGAGAATTCAGAGGATGCCAGGTAAGTTTTACACGTCAAAATAACATAAAATGGGCATAACAAAGGATTGGTAATTTTCTAAAAAAATTTTAAGGAAAAAAGGCTTCAAAAAACGTCGAAACATTCTGTTAAAAGTGCCCCTCGCACCCGCGACGGGGTTTTACTTCCCCCTCCGCGCGACGCGGAGCGAATGTGGCCTAAAAAGGCGCCGCGCCGCGCAGCTAGGAGCCCATCACTGGTCGCCGCAGCGCGGCCAGGTATGCACAGACCAATTTTTTTTCTATTATTAATTTATTATTCCTTGTTATCTTAGTGTTTTCATTCTGGTGTGATTTCTTGTTTGTAGTTTTGTATTTTGAGTCATGTTTTAAAGTCTAGTTGTCCGAGTTTTGTATAATTTATCGAGTCACTAACGTAGTTTTTGTAGTTCAACTTTGTTTTTGCATTTTTTAAGTGCTGCTAGTTTGAAGATTGTATGAGCTAGAGAGACGATCCCCAAGGAAGAATTTAATGAAAAAGACAAGTTTGGGGATGGAGTAGCAGTGGAGCCGTATACTTTATATTTATTATTTGCTGCTAATTATTCATGATTTATTCATGGGTTGTTGACGTACTTTAATTGCATAATATCTATCAGTTTGATAAGATACATTTTTAGATATGTTTGTTTTGTTTTGACGCTTATGTTCGTGTGTGAGAGAAGGAGTTATTGTTTGCTGAGCATTTTCGTAGTTGGAGGGCATTCATGCAAGAAGATTTTGCATCATGTTTCATGCGCAAATTACCAGCTAAGTCTTTTCCATTATCTAGCTTATTAACTTTTTAGTTTGTTTTTAATTTGTAGGTTTTTATAGTTTTTGTAGTCTGACTTTATTTTTATTTTATTTTTATTTTAAGTCGTCCTTATCCTTGCATTTAGGACAATTCAAAATTTAAGTGTGGGGATATGATATTTGAGTCGTAGTTTAATTTTTAACTTATAATAAAAATTTATTAAAAAATATGGAAAATCTTTTAAAAATGTCCCTTGAATCTTGTTTTTTTGTGTTAAAGTGGGAGATGATGATGCTTATCAGAAATTGGTTTTCCAACTACTAATAATATGAGATAAATAAAAGAAAACGCACTTAACTTGGGATGTGTCGGTAGGCTCAGCCTTGAAAATGAAAGGGCAATTTGATAAAATGGGTCGGAAATCTCTTGTGGGTAAAGCGTTTTGTCCGTGGAAGATAAGTAATGAAAGGTCGGGCCATACTCATGCCTCAATTCTTGATATGAAAAGTGGAAATATTATAAAGTTTGAAAAGTTTAAAAAATTGAATACGTTATCATATGATGCTTGGGTAGGTTTAACGTTAGAGTATGCCGTGTAGCCTGTGATATAAATCTTAAACTGCTAGTTTTAGTGTTTTACACATCATTGGTGTATGGTTTATAACCTTAAATCTTGTATCGATGGGATGCCCCAGGTCCGGAGACTATGGGTCTGTATTCAGTCTATTCATCTGGGTATTCACAATTCTAAATGGGGTTGTGAATATTTAAAATAAAGCTAAAAAAAGAGCAAACCCGCAGTTATCTGCCACATAAGTCTTTAAACATGATCACAAAAAGTACAAAAGTACAAATACACTACAGACTTGATCATCCACACTGTTAGCCATGTGGGGTCCCATTGCTCGCGTCTCATTATCATTAAGAAACGGACCACAAGGGACACGCTACATGTAAACCCTACAGATTAAATTTTGCATACTCACCTATGGTGATGGTTTGGTGTATTGCTTGATAACGGGGGTATGTCATGTTGTGGGGAACACTAGCTATTAATTAATTATTTAATTAATTATACCTTAATCATATCTAATGGCTGCTTGGTAGACTTTGATGCTTGAGCTTAGATGAATACACAATATCCTTGATCGTCTTAACTATTCATAAAAAATACAGCAACAAAACTTTTAAATCTGCTAATTTTGAGGTTAAGTCAAGTTAGGGTGGTCTGGTCCGGTAAAAGCTGAAAATAAGCGGGTCTTAATTGTGTAAACCACTGAGTAATATTATTGTCGGATCTTATTTGTCCTGGTAAAGATTAAGGCATGGGTTTAAGTGGACAACAATATCGGTGATCACGGTTTTTGCGTTTATCTAAGCCTTAAATTAACCTATATGTTTTTAAGACTGTATTTTCCGATTCTGATTCAACTGCATCAGAATTTTTCAGGGACGAAAAAAGAGTAAGTGTGGGGATATTTGATATACATCTATTTATACATCTCGAATCAATTGTAAAGTTATGTTTAACTAAGGCTTTGAGTTCGTGTTTTGTTCTTCTTTTATTAATTTTGGTTTTGTTTATTTGATATTTATCGTGTTTCAAATCTTTTGGTGCCTTGCATGTTAAACTCTAATTCTTTCTATCATTTCATGTGAAGTCTATGTTTGTTTTTGCTTATCAATGATTATATGATTTGGTTCACTTAGTGTTTTGATTTGTTTTCATATGGATGGTGGCTTGTGAGACAAGGAAATAAAGGCCTAGAAGGTTCTTATCGTTGCTTGGAGTTCAAGGAAGAGATCTAGCATGATTTAGCAATGAAATAAAAAGAAAATTCGTGGAGTCCTCCCTGTGTGTGCCGCGCTGCACGGCTTGGGAGGCCAAGCCTGGTCGCGTGGCGCCTACTCCCTCTGTCCAGACAAAATTTACAATTTAAGGCTCGACACTCACTATATAAACATCTCTTTGCAAACCTAGACGTTTTGACAACTTATTTCAGCCGATTTTCCAAGGGAAACAGCAAGAGATTGAAGGTTTTTGGAGGTTGATTACATTCAAAGTCAAGAAGCTTTCATTCAATCAATCAAGGAAGAAGTTTTAAAGGTTTTATCGCTCTACTTTCTTCGTTCTTGTTATTTATCATGATTCTCTTTTGTTTTCTTTGTTTGGATTCGTTTCTAATAATGATTCTAGGCTAGACTTCATGTCTACCTAGGTTTGATGAACATGTATTGACTTGATTCTTGTTTTGGATGATTTTTTTGATTATGGATTTGTTGATTCAGTAGTAAAGACTTGATTTTGTTTTCATGAAGCATATGAATGTTTGTTATCTTGATTGATTGTTAACTATTGCTTCACATAGATTGTTTATCTCTTGATTTTGTTCTTTAGATTTAGGGTTTATGATTAATCATTACTTAGTGTTTTGATTATTGTGATTGAATAGGCCTATTAGATCATAGAAGCTTGTTGATAGTTGGTTAGGGTTATAATGTTCTGCTAAAATTCTAATAGCTGTCAGGTGAATAGTTGATCATGTGTCTTGGTCAATCGCATTCTAGGTTAGATTAGTGACAGTATTCTTGCTTGGTTATTGTGTTGATCCTTGTTCATGATGTCGTGTTTAATTTATCAAGTTATCTAGGGTTTAGTGTTTCGTGAGATTGCTTGCCTATGATACTATTAATTAACCCTAATTGATGACTTTGAGGAATCAATCCAACCGATTGCTTAAAAATCTAATAATCATTCTTTGGGATTTCGTTTGATTAGATCAAGGGTCCTTTAGGGTTTTGTTAGATGAATATGTTAAGAAATCTGTTTCCATATCATGTTAGTTGTCCATTGCTTGATGATTGTTGATGCATGGGATTCTTACCTAGGTAGATTCCTTCTCTTATTGGTTTCGATCTTGTGATTTATTGTTTGTTTCTAGTTTACTTGATTATTTACTTTATTAGTTTAATGTTAGTTTAAAAACCCCCTTAAAACATTAATAATAAATAGTCGTGTCGTAAGTCGAGTATAGTTAATTAACATAATTTATAAAGTCCTGTGGGTTCGGTATTCCGGACTTACTTAGCTTTAGTACAATTGATCGGTTCACTTGCCGGTATTTTTTGCGTAGTTGAGTTTTAGGTCTATGTTTTATTACTTGTTTAATTTAGTTGATATTTAATTGACTGTTTTTAGCACATCAATGCCCATCTAAGATTTATGCCAAAATTGAACCTAACCCGTATCACTGACGCAATGAAAATCATGCTAAGTCTTTTATACCTGCTATCAACCTGTTTCTCTATATCATAATAATATTGAACATGAATCTTTGTGGCAGCACCTTAATCACTATGATTACATGTTCGGATCTTTTCACGAATGCGAATGTTTTATCAAGACTGAAATTTGATCCTACATTTTGCATAATTACAAGAGGATTAAGTGGTTCACTTCGTGTTGATTATTGTCTTTGGTTTTCTTCTTTTAAGATTAGTTTTTCTTTTAAAACACGGGTTACTCGCTTACTTTTATGATCTTAATTTAAAATTTACTAAATTATTATTTGAGGGCGAAGTTCTTAACATCGCCTCTAGGATTTCCAAAAGTTTTATAAGCATGTTTTAGGTCAAAATTGGTCAAACTTATTTCTAACACAAACCGCGAACTTAACTGTCACACCCTCAAAATCCACTAACGGAGTTTTACCGTCAGAGGGTGTGAACTAACAGGATCGGAATCATTAATTATAATCAAACCATAAAAACGTTTAAATGAAAATAAGTGCGGAAGCGTAAAAACCAAAAGACAAAAGTTGTGTCACGCAGGACGACTTAAAAACCCAAGTAATAATAGTTAAAAACATGTTTGCATATCAGAATGTTCAAAAACCATGCATGATCCTATACCGCGCGCCCGCCTCGGCTACCTGAGAATAACATACTAAAAGTGTCAACACGGGGTTGGTGAGTTCACAAGTTTATATAAAATAGAGCGTTTAGCGTTTGCGTTCAGCGTTTTCGGTTCAGCGTTTTGTGTTCAGCGTTTTGCGTTACCAGATAGTGTTATGTCAATTATATATCTATAGGTAGCTAGCCTATAAAACAAGTATTACTAAGTGTTCGACACCGAAGCTGACTGTTTATCATTTGCCTTGCCACCAGGTCTATCCCGACCATGGTATGTGTTTAGCCAATATTACACCCACTCGACCTCCAGTCGAGTTTAGCATTGGGTGGGGTTTGTCAAACCCAGTAGTACTACTCAACAATGACTCGCTATTATCCAATATTAAACGGTTCGATGTGAATGAAGGACTTTAGTTATTGCGTTTGCCACTTAGTCTTTACAAGTGATATATAATCTATATTAACAAAATCTTAAATGCGTTTTCGGAGTATGTTATCTCCCCTAGTGAAAAGCGTTTGAAAACAGTTTAAAGGGGTAAGTGAAACTCACTGTTTGCGAAGAATTCCCAAAATAAATCACCAAGTGATGCGCGTCACAGAAAACTCTCTCTAGCGTTCTAAAACAATAAGGAGGTTTTCTAAGTATCGGAACTAATATCGAGTCTCTAGACCCGGCACATAATTCCTATGCACACAACATGTTTCGTGTTTCGTTTGTGAATCGTGTGTGACTTTAACAAGTGTATTTGTGATACGTTACATGTGTGAGCAATTATTTACGTGTCGTGTATTCATAATGTATATCACTAGCAATTACTTCCCATAAGGGCAATTTGGTCAACACATAACAATTAACTAGCAATTATTCCCCGCAAGGGCAATTTGGTCAAATCATGACAATCAATTAGCAATTATTCCCCGCAAGGGTATTTTGGTCAAAATACGATAATTAGTTAGCAATTATCCCCCGCAAGGGCAATTTGGTCAAAACATGATAATAAATTAGCAATCACCATGTTTCATGCAACTTTCACAAAATTCAGCAACTAGTTTCTTAACGACAGAATTCTACTTGAAAAACTAGTCTATCCCACCGATCATAGCATCACAATAAATTTACCAAAAATCATCACAAAAGCATGTATGTGTTAGGTTTCCAGAACATATTTTGTTGTATTTTTATTCCATAAATATTTCTCACCAAGATCAATTTACCACAGCAAACTCATAGCAGTCAAATTTATACGCAACAGAATGTTATTTGAAATTCCCGTTAAACAAAAAATCCATAAATGCAAGACCACTTGGGTTAGGTTCCTAACTTAACAAGTCAATTTTCAGAAGTGGAACCAACCAAATTGGTCTCGTAGTTCATGAGATATAACATTTACAAAACAACCTAACAGCAGGTCTAACAACTCAGCTTTGCACAACGTTTTTGTAAAATCATAAAGGTTAACTTTTACACGTCCAAAAATTTCAAATTTACATTCTTTAGAAACTAGACTCAACCTAGTTTACTGTAGTATCAATTATCTCAATCAATTTTCACATTTACACCCCGTTACAGTCAGTTGAACATCAACAACACAACCTGTCCAGAATCTGTTTGCAACAAAACTCAACAATTTAACCATCTATAGACTTTAATCCGTTCATATAACACTCTAGACACCATAATCACTATCCATGCACATCAATTACACCATACATACATGGTTAGGGTTTTATATGATCTCAAAATCAAGACACAACAATTAACATGTAACAATATCAATTCTAGTTATCAAATCATCATCAATACATCATCAAATCAAACAAAGATCATATGAACACAATATATGAAATTTCCAGATTTTAGGGTTTATAATTAACCCATTCAAACTCAAAATTAAGCATGTAAAATACATAGGATAGTTGTTTATACCTTCCTAGCACCTTAATCTTCGATTAAACTTGAGAAATCTTGATTGTATGTGTGTGTATGAGGGCCGATCGCAAGGGGACAAGGGGGGCTGGCCGTCGATTATGAGGGAGAGAAAGAGAGGATTAGGGTTTTAGGTTTATGTTATTATTTATAATAACATGTTACACTCTAGTCCCTCAACTTCCAATTGTTACTTTTCTAGCTTAAATAACTAGTTCTTGTTTCTTATTTAGCATCACACATAATATAAACAAGTAACACATAAGTCTAACACATAATTATCACATAATTATTGTTTTGACGTTTTTCGTTTATTCACTAATCGTTTGCGTCAACTTGTTTGCGTTTCGGTGCAATTCCCGAAAGACTACACATGTAGTAATTGTCAAGCGTCATTTAAACCCTAGTTTAAATGTAACGAGGTGTGCGTTATCGATTCAGTGATCTTTAAGTTTGAATTGACGAAGTTGAGTTAACGGAGTTAACGGAGTTAACCTGAAATTGACGATTGTCACATCATTCCCATGTTAAAGAATTTTCGTCCCGAAAATTTGAGTCAAGTCGTGATGAGTGTCTGAAAAAGTAAAAAAAATTTTCAGTTTGTCATATCATCCCCTAGTAGAAAGAAATTTCGTTCCAAAATTTAATTCATACCTCCGGTGATTTCTGACGGTTTGTCGGGTTTCGCGGTTTTCTTTGTTTGGTCAGCCCTTCAAAAAGGTGATGATACTTTTTCATCATTTGATCCTCGCGTTCCCACGTGAACTCCGGTCCACGTCTCGAGTTCCAACGAACATTAACAATTGAAATTTTACTGTGCTTGAGTGTTTTGGTTTCCCAATCCAAAACTTCAACTGGTTCTTCAATGAAGCGTAGCTGTCATCAATTTGCAGTTCGTCCAAAGGGACTAGTTGGGTTTCATCGGATAAGCATTTCTTCAAATTGGATACGTGGAAGACATTGTGTACACTGCTGAGTTCCGCTGGTAAGTCCAGTCGGTACGCCACCGGACCAACGCGTTCCGTTATCCGGTAAGGACCAACGTATCGTGGGTTGAGTTTGTTTCGCTTCCCAAAGCGAACCACACCTTTCCAAGGTGAGACTTTGAGTAACACTTGGTCATTCACTTGAAATTCGAGAGGTTTTCGGCGCTTGTCGGCGTAACTCTTTTGGCGATCTCGTGCTGCTGCCATGCGATTTCGGATTTGAACAATCTTTTCCGAAGTTTCGAGTACCAGTTCTGGACCAGTGATTTGGCTGTCACCCACCTCTGCCCAGCAGAGAGGTGATCGACACTTTCGTCCGTACAGTGCTTCAAACGTAGGTGCTTTAATACTTGCGTGGTAGCTGTTATTATACGAAAACTCTACCAAAGGTAAGTGAGGTTCCCAACTTTTTCCGAAATCCAATACACATGCACGCAACATGTCCTCTAAGGTCTGAATAGTTCGTTCACTTTGCCAATCCGTCTGAGGATGGTAAGCTGTGCTCGTATCAAGGCGGGTACCTAGTGCGCTTTGTAGTGACTTCCAAAAGTGCGAAGTGAAACGAGAATCTCGATCAGAAATGATTGAGACAGGCACTCCGTGTCTAGACGCTACTTCCTTCATGTAGACGCGAGTCAACCTTTTCATTTTGTCCGATTCCTTAATCGCTAAGAAATGTGCAGACTTAGTCAATCGGTCAACGATCACCCAGATGGTATCGCATCCCGTCGGTGTTTTAGGTAATCCCGTGATAAAATCCATGGAAATGTGTTCCCATTTCCACATTGGAAGTTCCGGTTGTTGCAGCAGACCAGATGGTTTCTGGTATTCTATTTTGACTCTGGCGCAAGTCAAGCATTTGCTCACGTAGGTGGCAATGTCGACTTTCATATTTGGCCACCAGTAAAGTGCCTTTAAGTCATGATACATTTTATCTGAGCCGGGTGGATAGAATATCGGGACTTGTGTGCTTCGTCCATCACTAGAGTTCTCAACTATCCGTATCATGGAACCCAAATCCGGTTCTCAAAATATCGGACCCCGTCCGATTTGGTTTCAAGTTGCTTGTTCATGCCCCGCATGAGTTCCGATGGAAGATTATCATCTTTCAAAGCTTCGAGTTGGGCATTGCAAATCTGGTCGGGTAAGTTGGCATGAATCGTGAGTTGCAATGCTCGCACTCGTCTGGGTTTATCTGTTTCTTTTCTGCTGAGAGCGTCGGCCACTACATTGGCCTTGCCAGGGTGGTACTTGATGGCACAATCATAATCCTTAAGCAGCTCGACCCAACGACGCTGTCGCAAGTTCAGCTCCTTCTGATCGTAGATATGTTGGAGACTCTTGTGGTCGGTGTAAATGGTAAACTTGGTACCGTACAAGTAATGCCTCCATATCTTAAGGGCAAACACCACAACTCCGAGTTCCAAGTCATGGGTCGTGTAGTTCTTCTCGTGAATCCGTAGTTGTCGAGAGGCATAGGCTATAACCTTCTCGAGTTGCACCAGCACACAACCGAAACCTTGTATCAATGCGTCACAATGTACCTCAAAATTCTCTGTTCCCTCGGGTAGGGCTAAATAGGGGCGCTACAAAGTTTGGTTTTCAACAGTTGAAAAGCGGATTCTTGCGCCTCCCCAATTGTACTTAGTACCCTTGTGAGTCAAAGCGGTGAGGGGTTGTGCAATCTTTGAAAATCCCTCGATGAAACGCCGGTAGTAGCCGGTCAGTCCTAGGAATTGCCGCACCTCAGTCGGAGTCTTAGGTGCTTCCCATTTTTTGATGGCCTCTACCTTACCGGGACCGACATGAATACCATTCTCATTGATCACATGTCCTAAAAAGTGAACCTCGCGAAGCTAAAATTCGCATTTCGAGAGTTTTGCGTACAGTTGCTCCTTCTTCAATAATTCCAGAATTACCCTTAAGTGTTCCTCGTGGTCAGCCTTGTCCTTGGAATAAACCAGGATATCGTCAATGAACACAATCACAAACTTGTCGAGGTACGCCTTGCATACTCGATTCATAAGATCCATAAATACGGCTGGTGCATTGTTTAGACCAAAAGGCATAACTTAAAACTCATAGTGACCATACCGAATCCTGAATGCCGTCTTTGAAATATCTTCTTCGCGCACTCTTAGTTGATGGTAACCAGAACGCAGATCGATCTTCGAGTAATAACTCGATCCTTGAAGCTGGTCAAACAGATCATCAATTCGGGGTAAAGGATAACGGTTCTTGACTGTCACCTTGTTCAACTCCTGGTAGTCGATGCACATGCGGAAAGTCCCGTCCTTCTTTCGAACAAACAAGACAGGGGTTCCCCATGGCGATAAGCTAGGTCGGATAAAACCCTTATCCAACAAATCTTGCAGTTGAGTGGACAGTTCCTGAAGTTCCGCCGGTGCGAGCCGATACGGGGCTCGTGCTATGGGTGCTGCACCGGGTGTCAACTCGATTTGGAATTCGACTTGTCGTATAGGAGGGAGTCCAGGCAAATCCTCCGGGAAAACTTCCGGAAAATCTCGCACAATCGGTATATCTTCAATTCGCTTCTCTTCCGCGAGTTTCTCAACAATCTGCGCCAAAATTGTCGGATGACCCTTTCGTAGATACTTCTGCGCCTTCATGAGGGTAATGACGCTGGTGGTCATGCCGCTTCTCTCGCCCCGGATCGAAATGATCTCGCCGGAAGGGGTAGAAATGTGGACTATCTTGTCATGACATATAATCTCCGCTCGGTTCTCGGATAACCAGTCTATACCGACAACGACATCGAAACTACCAAGCGTAAAAGGCATGAGGTCGATATCAAAATAATGACCTGACAGTTTTAACTTACATCCCGCAAGTACATGAGTCGTTACTATAGTCTTACCGTCAGCTAATTCAACATGAAATTTAGCATCTAACGGGGTTGGAGTTGGGTCTAAGAGTTGACTAAAGGCTTTCGACACAAAACTCCTATCAGCTCCAGTGTCAAACAATACAGGAGCAAAACAATCGTTCACAGGGAACATACCAGTCACCACGTACGGATCATTGCGGGCTTGACCCAACCCAATAACAAAAGCTCTTCCTTTACCATTGTTTCCACCACCACTGCTACTTTCATTACCTCCATTGTTGTCGTTCTGTTTCAGCTTAGGACAATCTTTCTTAAAATGTCCCTCTTGTCCACACTCAAAACATCCCTTGGTTGTCATGGGTGGTTTAGGAGCACCCTTTGCCGCAAGGTCTCCTCTACATTCCTTTGCCTGGTGACCCATCTTTCCGCATCTCAGACACTTGACACAGTCACACGGGCCAGCATGATGATAATTGCACCTGTTGCACTTCGGATATTTCCCAGCATATCCGCTCGAACCCTGCCCGCCACCGTTGTTATTGATGTTGTGACCCTGATTGTTGAAGCCCCGAGTGAGTTCGGGCTTACGGTAGTGTTGTTGCTGTGGGGGGTTCGAGGATGAGGATCTGGTGTTGTCAAACTTTCTCTTTCCGCTGCTCGGGTTGCTATTGTTGTTGTTGTCAGTAATCGAGTTGTCACGGGCTTTAGTGGTTGAACCTCTAGGTGATAGCGCACCTTGGGTCACTGCTTGATCCGTTAGTTTGTGAGCTAACCGGATCGCTTGTTGAATCGTGGCTGGTCTGGAAGACGTCACCATGCCCTGAATTTGCGGTGCCAACCCATCAATATACATTTCAATCCTCTTACTCGGCGGGTCTACCATCCGTGGACACATCACAGCTAACTCGTGAGAACGGGTAGTGTAGGCTTCGATTTCTAAACCCACCATCTTCAATGACCAAAACTCGGATTCCAACTTTGTAATCTCCTCCCTAGGACAGTACTCTTCTCGCATCATGTTCTTGAACTTCTCCCAGTTCATAGCGTTAGCCAGTTCTAATCCAATGATCTGCACGTTTGAATTCCACCAAGTGAGGGAAGAATCTTCAAGTGTTCCAGCAGCAAATTTGACCCTACTGGCAGGGGGCAATTACACATTTCAAACGCCGATTCGGCCTTCTCAGCCCAACGCAGGAAGCCTATAGCTCCCTCAGTGCCCTTAAACGTACTGGGCTTGCAGTCAAGGTAATTCTTGAAGGTACACGTTCCAATTGGACCTCCAGCTTGGTTCTGAACATGTGCGGCTAGAGCGGCCGCCGCATGGTCGTTCAGCAGAGTTTGGAGTTCTGCTGCGGTCAAGTTGATGTCACCACGTCCGTGTCCAGCGTTTCTTCCTACCATTTCCTTGTCCGAGTACTTTCCGACTGCTCCAAGTACACTCAACTCCTCTGTCGGTCGCCTAGGGTTCGCTTACCGATCTTTGCAACCTTGCATGTGTATAAGATTTTATGAAAGTAGTCTAGTCCATCGGTAGCATCTTCACTAGCCTTTGTAGTCGTACACCATGTAAAACAGTAGCATCCACCTAGTATTGTAGAGAACATAACCCTAGATATCTCCTATATCTTGAAACAATGACTGCTTGACCGGGTGGATGATGGTGGCCGCCGGTTGGTATGGATCATAAAGCGGCTGGATGATAAGAAAACGTTGCTAGTGCTATTTCTGTTCGGGTCCTTGCTACTTGGAGTTGCTCTTGCAAGTCTATCATCTCGGCTTGCATCCTTCTCATAATTTTCATCTGTTGGTCGCTAGCCTCTTGCATCTCCTTCATGGCCGCTGTCATGCGGGAAATTTCCTCTTTAGTTTCGGTTCCATCTTTTAACAATCCGGAAACGTTCGCTCTCGTATAGCGCATGTAACCCACGTCACACTCCAAGCAAGAAACAACAGTTGCGAGAACTCGCTCCACAGGTTCGGTTATGGGTGGTAGGGTGTTGGGGTAAGCAGGATGGTTCGGGTGAGGTAGCGAAGGGAACTTGTTCGCGATAAACCATACGCCTAATCATATTAGGGTACCAATCCCAGCTAACTTCGTTTTCGTACATGCCTCCAGATAAGCGATACCTCTTCGGTGCAGGAGCTTCGAGTTCCGGGACTACATGGGGTGGCGATGAGTTAGGAAGATGCGGTTCCTTTCCAGGGGCGTGAGACATCGGGTCGGATGATGATGACGATGGCGTCGGCATCCTTACAGGTAAGCCGTGTATGCGCGCGCGTATGAGTGAAAGAAGTAAGGAGATAAGATAACAAAGACTACACAAACATATGCAGTGCGTATCATTATAACTAATGGGTCGTCGCGATAGTCTAGTATGCATGCAGCTTCTAGTTCGCTATAACCAATGGCTTTGATACCAATCTGTCACACCCTCAAAATCCACTAACGGAGTTTTACCGTCAGAGGGTGTGAACTAACAGGATCGGAATCATTAATTATAATCAAACCATAAAAACGTTTAAATGAAAATAAGTGCGGAAGCGTAAAAACCAAAAGACAAAAGTTGCGTCACGCAGGACGACTTAAAAACCCAAGTAATAATAGTTAAAAACATGTTTGCATATCAGAATGTTCAAAAACCATGCATGATCCTATACCGCGCGCCCGCCTCGGCTACCTGAGAATAACATACTAAAAGTGTCAACACGGGGTTGGTGAGTTCACAAGTTTATATAAAATAGAGCGTTTAGTGTTTGCGTTCAGCGTTTTGCGTTCAGCGTTTTGCGTTACCAGATAGTGTTATGTCAATTATATATCTATAGGTAGCTAGCCTATAAAACAAGTATTACTAAGTGTTCGACACCGAAGCTGAATGTTTATCATTTGCCTTGCCACCAGGTCTATCCCGACCATGGTATGTGTTTAGCCAGGATAACACCCACTCGACCTCCAGTCGAGTTTAGCGTTGGGTGGGGTTTGTCAAACCCAGTAGTACTACTCAACAATGACTCGCTATTATCCAATATTAAACGGTTCGATGTGAATGAAGGACTTTAGTTATTGCGTTTGCCACTTAGTCTTTACAAGTGATATATAATCTATATTAACAAAATCTTAAATGCGTTTTCGGAGTATGTTATCTCCCCAAGTGAAAAGCGTTTGAAAACAGTTTAAAGGGGTAAGTAAACTCACTGTTTGCGAAGAATTCCCAAAATAAATCACCAAGTGATGCGCTTCACAGAAAACTCTCTCTAGCGTTCTAAAACAATAAGGAGGTTTTCTAAGTATCGGAACTAATATCGAGTCTCTAGACCCGGCACATAATTCCTATGCACACAACATGTTTCGTGTTTCGTTTGTGAATCGTGTGTGACTTTAACAAGTGTATTTGTGATACGTTACATGTGTGAGCAATTATTTACGTGTCGTGTATTCATAATGTATATCACTAGCAATTACTTCCCATAAGGGCAATTTGGTCAACACATAACAATTAACTAGCAATTATTACCCGCAAGGGCAATTTGGTCAAATCATGACAATCAATTAGCAATTATTCCCCGCAAGGGTATTTTGGTCAAAATACGACAATTAGTTAGCAATTATCCCCCGCAAGGGCAATTTGGTCAAAACATGATAATAAATTAGCAATCACCATGTTTCATGCAACTTTCACAAAATTCAGCAACTAGTTTCTTAACGACAGAATTTTACTTGAAAAACTAGTCTATCCCACCGATCATAGCATCACAATAAATTTACCAAAAATCATCACAAAAGCATGTATGTGTTAGGTTTCTAGAACATATTTTGTTGTATTTTTATTCCATACATATTTCTCACAAAGATCAATTTATCACAACAAACTCATAGCAGTCAAATTTATGCGCAACAGAATGTTATTTGAAATTCCCGTTAAACGAAAAATCCAAAAAATTCAAAACCACTTGGGTTAGGTTCCTAACTCAACAAGTCAACTTTCAGAAGTGGAACCAACCCAATTGGTCTCGTAGTTCATGAGATATAACATTTACAAAACAACCTAACAGCAGGTCTAACAACTCAGCTTTGCATAACGTTTTTGTAAAATCATAAAGGTTAACTTTTACACGTCCAAAAATTTCAAATTTACATTCTTTAGAAACTAGACTCAACCTAGTTTACTGTAGTATCAATTATCTCAATCAATTTTCACATTATACCCCGTTACAGTCAGTTGAACATCAACAACACAACCTGTCCAGAAACTGTTTGCAACAAAACTCAACAATTTAACCATCTATAGACTTTAATCCGTTCATATAACACTCTAGACACCATAATCATTATCCATGCATATCAATTACACCATACATATATGGTTAGGGTTTTATTTGATCTCAAAATCAAGACACAACAATTAACATGTAACAATATCAATTCTAGTTATCAAATCATCTTCAATACATCATCAAATCAAACAAAGATCATATGAACACAATATATGAAATTTCCAGATTTTAGGGTTTATAATTAACCCATTCAAACTCAAAATTAAGCATGTAAAATACATAGGATAGTTGTTTATACCTTCCTAGCACCTTAATCTTCGATTAAACTTGAAAAATCTTGATTGTATGTGTGTGTATGAGGGCCGATCGCAAGGAGACAGGGGGGGGGGGGGGGGCTGGCCGTCGATTATGAGGGAGAGAAATAGAGGATTAGGGTTTTTGGTTTATGTTATTATTTATAATAACATGTTACACTCTAGTCCCTCAACTTCCAATTGTTACTTTTCTAGCTTAAATAACTAGTTCTTGTTTCTTGTTTAGCATCACACATAATATAAACAAGTAACACATAAGTCTAACACATAATTATCACATAATTATTGTTTTGACGTTTTTCGTTTATTCACTAATCGTTTGCGTCAACTTGTTTGCGTTTCGGTGCAATTCCCGAAAGACTACACATGTAGTAATTGTCAAGCGTCATTTAAACCCTAGTTTAAATGTAATGAGGTGTGCGTTATCGATTCAGTGATCTTTAAGTTTGAATTGACGGAGTTGAGTTAACG
Source organism: Bidens hawaiensis (assembly GCF_021521415.1). Lineage (NCBI taxonomy): Eukaryota > Viridiplantae > Streptophyta > Magnoliopsida > Asterales > Asteraceae > Bidens > Bidens hawaiensis. The sequence goes on from NW_027499444.1 coordinate 15,921, forward strand.
GAGTTAACGGAGTTAACCTGAAATTGACGATTGTCACATTAACCTAAGAATCTTCCTTAACCAAATCGATTTTTGATCACTTATTCAGGTTACAAATCTCCTGTTGATCCTTAATATATCACTTTTTTATGTCAATTCTTCCTGGTTCATATAATTTTGATGATATTTAGGTTTGAACATTCTTGGCTTCTATACTCTGTCTGTGTTAGTGTTTTTGCTAAAACAAGTATATTCGTAACTTAATCGGCCTACATCGGTCCTTTGATGATCTTTTAATTGTTGATTTTACATGAGAAAACGATAATTGATATGGGCAGCCCTTGTCTGCGAATTTGTGTTTAAATGCTCAACTTCACCTATCTCTTAACTTTTCCTCTTAGGCGATCTTATGGGCAACCTCGCTTGCACCTCAAATTTGCCTATTAACCTACTGGGCGAAGTTAACCAGCTGCATAAACTTATATCTAACTTATTTCGTTTTCAATGCAGTTATGGCAGATGTTGCGGGTGTTGGTGGCACAGGTGGTAATGGTGATGACGGTGATAAGAGGAGATTTTTCTCTTCTCACAACATGTACGTCACCTTAGTCTCAGATACTCGTGGAGCTGAAGATTACTCGTTGATTATTCAGTCTCTCTTACGTTCACGGATCTTTCATTTTATCTCCACCACACTACCTATCTCTTTGCCAAATATAGAGGACATTTGGAATACGGTGGAGTATGATTGTCGTGTGGAGCCTCCTGTTATGCGTGCTACGGTTAATAAGCATGTTGTTCAATTCTCAGCTGACCAAGTGTTAGCAGCTTTGCAATTCGGGTCTGTTGAAGATGATTAGGGTCCTACTGAGTATCCGGCTACTCTTCGTCATGGTGCTTTTCTTCGCATGGGTTATTCAGGACCTCTAGAAGATACCCAACGTCGCAAAGGGTTCTTACTAGATCAATGGATATTCCTTATGCATGTGTTGATTGTATGCATGTCTGGTTGCAAGGCTGGTACTGACGGTATGGGTGCATCTCTGCAATCGGCAATGGCTGCATTGTAGTACAATAAACCCTTCACTTTTGGTCAAATGGTGTTTTATGAAATTGATCGTCAACGAAGGGCGGTGGCTAGGGAAAGGTTCTTGATGTTTCCCAGATTTCTTCAGATGATTCTTAACCATGTGGCTCCTAATCTCCCACAACGTCATCCTATTTCATTTGTGGATAGTGTTAACAAGAGAATTCTTGCTCAATGTCGTACTTCGAACTCACGAAGCAATGCGGAGCGTCGACCGAGACACATACCTTTATTTGGCTTTCTTTTGAATCCTGCTTATGTTTCTCCACCCAATGATGGGTTTCTTGATGTTTTCCCGGCTCCAGCTAATATTCCACAACCACCTCCTATGACTCAGGATGTTCTAGTTAGTGCTCCAGTTCTATATGTTGCCGAAGATATAAACCTTGATATTGCTTTTGGAGGACATGAGTTATTTGATATGTCTTCGGTTGATGTTTCTGAGGTTCAGGTTTCCTCGGTTGATGTTACTGGGGTTCGGGTTTCCTCGGTTGCTGCTTCGGTTGGTCCATCACTTTCCTTGGTTGATTTTTCTGAGGACACTTTATATGATTCCTCCTCAGATGAGGTTGATGAGGCTCGAGGGTATTTAGCTAATCAATAAAAGATACATAGAAAGCGTAAGAAGAATTCTGATTATGATAGTGAATCCGTTTACGAAGAGGAAATTTATGGTTTGGTTTGTAGATCCAAGATGGCCCGAGTTGGTGAGAGTTCAAAAGTGGTTCAGTTTGCTACTTCACTATTATCTGGCTCTTCTACCTCTGTACCGGTTACTTCTGCCTCTCTACCAGTGACTTCGAGTGTGTCTACGATGGCTTTGTCAGCACCAAAAATTGTGTCTTCTACAGTGGTCATGTCGGCACCAGAAACAATGTCTTCCTTGGTGGCTCTGTCAGCACCGGACATTGTGTCTTTACCTCCTAGGTCGATTACTCCAACTGAGGTTTTTGCTTTGTTTTTGGAGTCTACTCTAGTTGCTACTGATGGGTCTTCAGTTACTATTCCACCTCCAGTTTCTATTCCACTTTCATTAGAGATTCCAGTCAGTTTGGGCATTCCTCCACCCTATGCTCAGGATACTTCACGTATGACATTAACTTTTGATTCTACACTGTCGGATTTCGAGCGGATCGTGGCTCTGGAACGTGAGGTTGTTGAGAAATCGAAGATCAATGTCATTCATACTCAGGCAATTCACCATCTGGTGGCTAAGAATCAACTTCAGTCGTCTCTCCTGGTTGAACACGGTAACTTTTTGATGCTTTAAAGAAGTTCTTAGCATCTTAGGGTGGGGAGCAGTTGTAGGGGAGACAAGTTGAGGACAAAAAGACAGGAGGACAAAGATGATGATCCCAATGCATCGAAAGATGTAGGTGGTAGCTGCCAAGAACTTCACAATCCCTTTTTTTAACCAAAATGCTTAAAAGTTATTAGCAACTCAATGCTCATAACACGTATAAACCAAACGTTCAGAATCAAAACCCACACGAAAACCCTACGGCCAAGTTAGGTTATATAAGAATGACAACTTCGCCTAACATCCCTAGGCGAAGTTTCCCTAACTTCGCCATTGGCTAACATCGCCTATTAATAACCATTCAGCAAGTTCTCATATACAAAAACAAACATAACGAACAATAATCTTATTACAGAAACTAAAGACCAATGAACTACTGACACAATGAACCAACAGACTCCCCCTTGGCAGTAGCTTCATTTATCTTATAGCTTCGTCTTGCACTTTACTTCAAAAATCATTTCCTCAAAATTCAGGCATGCACACCTTGTCTCACACAAACCGAGACCTCCCTTTGATATTTTCTCCCTTCGTCTTTTCATGCTGGTATATATAAAATATCTTCTTTTCATTAAGTACCTGCAAGTCAGCTTAAGATAAGTTAACCAGATGCATAGGGTCATACACCCTCAAGATTTCTTGTTCATCTTGATCATCCATCACGGCTTCAGCGGTCTCACAATCAACATACCACCATTTCAGATCTTTCAGCAAATTCTGTGGTATGACCTTCATCGAAATCTCTTTCAAACATTGAATGGGTTTGTACTTCATAACCATTTACGGTTTACCATCCGCTCGCATTCCCCTTTAGTATCCTCGATAAATTTTCCTTTCTGAGGTTTTAGCAACTCGAACCTCTTCTCCTTGACCACCTCATTCCACACAATCTTTCCAATCCATCCAGCATACAAATCACCACTTATGTTAATCAGCTTCAAACTTCCCAAGTCTTTTACTTCACACCCAGGCAATGTGTTGAACGATCTCAGCTTCTTTTCAAAATATTGAACCCCATCAAAACTTTTAACCACGAACACTCTGAGTTGATCATCATAGAGCCAACAGATGATTCCCTTCTTCGATTCATTGTACCTTTAATATTGTAACTCCTTTTAAAAGTAGGTAGTACCTCAGGTTTCTTTGTTCTTACAAATCAGTGAACACACTCCTCCTTTCACCTAGGCTGTTCTTCCCAATCTGTCTCACCACTTGCATTTTCACCTTGGTTCAACGGTTCTTGACTCAAATCAGGAATATCATGTTCAATACCATCCTTCAGTATCTCCCCTTCCTTCATACCACTATCAATTTCAATTTGTTCACTAAGTATTTCAATCTCACCGTATGACAACACATCTTCAGTAACCTCAAACTCTTCATCAACAGCTACAGAATCACCACCTGCACCACCAGTTGGAGCAGTAGACTCCCCCTAAGATGTGGAAGTACCAAGGGATTGTGAAGTTCTTGGAAGCTCACCACCTGCATCTTTCGATGCATAGGGAAGGGGAGACAAGTTGAGGATAAAAATATGGGAGGACAAAGACAATGATACCAATGCATCAAAAGATGCAGCTGGTATCGAAAGATGCAGGTGGTAAGCTACCAAGAACTTCACAATCCCTTGGTACTTCCACATCTCAGGGGGAGTCTACTGCTCCAACTGGTGGTTCAGGTGGTGTATTTGTAGTTGGTGATGAAGAGTTTGAGGTTACTGAAGATGTGTTGTTATATGGTGAGATTGAAAAACTTCGTTAACAAATTGAAATTGATAGTGGTCTGGAGGAATGGGAGATACCGGAAGATGGTATTGAACATGATATTCTTGATTTGTGTCAAGAACCGTTAAACCAAGGTGAAAGTGTAATTGGTGAGACAGATTGGGAAAAACAGCCTAGGTGGAAGGAGGAGTGTGTTCACTGATTTGTAAGAACAAAGAAACCTGAGGTACCTCCTATGTTTAAAAGGAGTTACAATATTAAAGGGTACAATGAATCGAAGAAGGGAATCATCTGTTGGCTCTGTGATGACCAACTCAGAGTGTTCATGGTTAAAAGATTTGATGGGGTTCAATATTTCGAAAAGAAGCTGAGATCGTTCAACACATTGCCTAAGTGTGAAGTAAAAGACATGGCACGTTTGAAGCTGATTAATAGAAGTGGTGATTTGTATGCTGGCTGAATTGGAAAGATTGTGTGGAATGAGGTGGTCAAGGAGAAGAGGTTCGATTTGCTAAAACCTCATAAGGGAAACTTTATTGAGGATACTGAAAGGGGAATGCGAGCGGATGGTAAACCATGGATGGTTATGAAGTACAAGCCCATTCAATGTTTGAAAGAAATTCCGATGAAGGTCATGCCACAGAATGTGCTGAAAGATCTGAAATTGTGGTATGTTGATTGTGAGACCGCTGAAGCCGTGATGGAAGATCAAGATGAACAAGAAATCTTGAGGGTGTATGACCCTATGCATCTGGTTAACTTATCTCAAGCTGATTTGCAGGTACTTAATGAAAAGAAGATCTTTTATATACCAGCATGAAAAGACGAAGGGAGAAAATATCAAAGGGAGGTCTCGGTTTGTGTGAGACAATGTGTGCATGCCTGAAGTTTGTGGAAATGATTTTTGAATTACAGTGCAAGACGAAGTTATAAGAGAAATGAAGCTACTACCAAGGGGAAGTGTGTTGGTGCATTGTTATAACAACTCGGATTTTTATATCATAATTTTAATAATCGTTACCCGACCTGTTTATACGTTCGGGAAATTTTATCAATAAAATTATCACGCTTATCGAGAAAACTAATTATTATAATATTATTTTTATTTACATATTTAAAATATATATCTATTTCAAAAATATAGCAAAAACTACCCTAAACTAAACTATTACCTAAATGTGTTTCCATCTTCATTGTCCATTGACTAAAGTGAAATTTTGCATATTTTAATCCACCAAACCAGTACCCAAGATCCATAACCCGTTAACACGTATCCAAACTCGCAATCCGCAACCCGCTTGATATCTTGCACCATAATCTTCGCTCTATAGATGGAATTGATTATAACAAATCGTTTAGACGCGTATTTCGACTCACACCGACGTTCATAATTATGTTAACTTGACCTGTCGCATCCGTAATTCTCGTTTTATTAGCCGATTCAATCTGTTTATCGTTATACATGTAATTGAGTAAATTAATTCAATTAAAACGTCGTACACCATCATCCAGATCCATTGACCGTGAAACCTTAATTAATTACACCCATAGCCTCCGTCCAGCCCTCCAACGAGCTCAAGAACAGCGGCGGCTATGTATTGGCCGTTCACCATCAATACACGATCGAATCTGGTCATTGTTGAGTGCATATAACTCGTTTCGATCCAATAAATATTAACCCTAACAATTATTAAGCAAGTACTTAACGAATTGAACGATTAGGATTTCTAGGGTTCTTGGGAATTTGGGGGAAATCTGGGTTTAAGCTATAACAATTTATTTTCAGTTAATACTCAATTAATTTGATAGCGCAGATGGTTTGGTGTTGGTATTAAGAGCTTGTGGTCGCGGGTCGAACCCCACCACCTGCGGTTTTTTTAGGATTTTTACTTTATTTTCTTTATTAGTTTTGTTAATTATCCTAATTAATTTTAATAAATGATAAATTAATACTAATTATCCAATAAACTTTATTTTGCTAAACCAACATCTTGGAGTATGTGTTTTTGTCAAATCTTGTTAAAAGCTTCCGTTACAAATGCATACATAAATATATATATATATATATATATATATATATAGGTGGGTGTGTGTTATAAGTATATTTTTAATAATAAATCATCAATATATATTAAATAGATTTGCCTATATTAATTGTGTGTGTGTGTCATTCTGTGATAATTGTGAAAATTGTATTTTAAACGTATTAGTTAAATTTATAAATTTTGATTTTCGGTAATAGACCAAGATATATATATATATATATATATATATATATACTAGTATATGTGCCCACGCGTTGCGACGGAACATGCTAAATGCATTAGATGTATTACCAACAAAAACCAAGTTGTATTACGATTCGTTGTCAATAAAATACAAATTGTAAGTTGTACATAAAATGTAACCTAACGTGCAATATGACCCTTTAGTAATCAACTTTAAATGAATCTTGCTAGAGCATATACATACCTTACAAACCCATTCCAGCCACAGTGTCACCATCTCAAACCAAGCAGTTGAAGTTGTGCAGGATGTTTAGCAACCTTCTTTCTCAATGTGTCACTCCTTGTATGAGGAAATGGAAAGATAAGTGTTGCTAGCGAGCAAAGTAGTTAAGACTTCCATGTTTATTCATAACATATAACAATAAATAGCTAAATACAATAAACAAGCGCAAAAATATCACCTTTTTAGCTGTGTAGTGCACAACATCCATCATCCAATTACAATGCAACAACCATATCACCTTTTGTTAGCAGCATAATGCACAACATCCAGCAAACAATTACAATGCAGCAACCAGTTGAGAGCGATTATGAAAAACCTAGAACAGAGGATACACAAAAATCACGATTTAAAGTAATTATTAGACTACCTAATGATCTCGTCCAACAGTAAATGCAACCAACTGAAACACACAATGAAAATCCCATCAATTATGAAAGTAAACAAAGATGTTAACAAACGTTTATAACAAAGGACACAGGGAAATATCTGTATATAAAGGCAATATGTAAAACTAAATATGTGTTAAACTGACTATAATAATTAAATATTAAAAAAAACAAATTTCAGAACTTGGTCACCCATGACGGGCTAGGTTCAAAATTTGTCGAAGCCGACAGATTGCGATCAAAAGTTTGCGACATCGACGAATTTGCAACATGTGGTTGGTTTTGATTGGCTCAAACAAAAATCGTCAACGTCAACCGGGTTGGTTCAAAAATTGTCGTCGCCGATGAGTTTTGTAAGGCTATTTTGGGAATATACTTATATACAAAATAAGTGGGTCACCTCAAATGGGCTATATTTTGGAGATTTTCCAAAATTTTCACTTATAACTTTACATATAGTAAATATATATTGTTTATGATAATTTATTTTTAGTAATAATAATGAAATCAAGTTAAAACAGATTGTACTAAAAATTATGCTCTATTTTGTTTTAGTGAACTTACCTCGTGGGTGAAATTGGGCGTACTCAGACAAGTCATTATGGCCAAGTGGGTAGCACATCATTCGGAGGCTTAGCTGGGGGTTAGCTGAAAGAATTCAGGAGCCCGCGTCAATATCTCCACAATTGCCCGTTGAAGAGTTGGTATGGCTCTGATATTTTGTTGTCCAACAATGTCATCCAAATTAGCTTCCAAAAGAAAATCCAATGCTTGCTGGAAACGAATTGATGACTGCATAATTCTTGGGACCGGCATTGGACCATCACCTTGCGGTGGGGGTGGATTGATCAGTTCTGACAAAAACGGAACCCCCCCCCCCCCGAATATGATGCGCACCAAAGTGGGCAGCAGGACAAACACCACCACCTACCGGCGCCATCTGAACGCCACCGTTAGGTCCGGCACAATAATGAAATACCCTAACTCAAAATTTAGCCCCATCATCGGATAATTTCCTTCCTCACCAGCCATACCTGAATAATAAATGTAAATAAAAAAAGAGATAAGAGAGTGAAGCATACAATTCTAAACAGAAAATGAAAACCTAGGGTTTCAGTTTCAAATTTAATAGAAAACTAAATCAAATAGAAAACTAAATCACAACATAATTCACGAGTCGAAAATAGTAGTGACATATTGATTGTATATAGTTGAATATATCCAAAAACAATATTATTATTTACCTCATAGTTCCCACTTATGACTGGTGGCATTTGAATGCAAGAAACTCCAGCTGATCCATGTCACCTAAATTACAAACAAAATTAAATCACATTCTATAAATATTAATGTGGTGAGAAAATTGAAATTAAAAAAATTGATTTTAGATACACACACGTTCACTCTGTTTCAAATTAGAAACCAAAATGGAACTTTGAGAGTGCAATAGACTCGGTTTAATCACTTCACCCACCATATTCTTTTAAATAATCCAAAAGAGCTTTGTTCTCCAAAAAAACACACAGCCCCATTTAATGATGTTAAGATCTAAGCAAGACAATTTTATGAGTTAAATCCATAATAATGATTAATCATATAGAAATTAAGCATTTAACCACCAACGGTAATGACAAATTTCACCACCAGTTTATGAAACAAACATTATCTCACACAAAAAAAACAAATTAACCTAAGATTGTAGATCATATCTTCAGTAACAGTCAATAAAACCACTTAAGTAAGTCATTATTTTCTTCAATTGTCAACCTACTATGATTATAAATCTAAATATCAACCAGATATACAAGCCAAGAGATAACAGATATGATTTGTCATTCACCAAATGAAGCTTTTATCAACACACAAATTCATTTGATGGTAGAAGTTATGATAATCATGTTTTCACATAATGACTCAATAATTTTACCTTCATAGCTGCAACAATGGGAAGCAAAATCACCGGTGAAAAGATTACGACAGTTCATTGAGAATAGAAAAGGCAACCAATGTGGCTCTATGTGGAAAAAATATGCCCCTATTAGTGCTTATAAAGATTTGGAAATCAAAATAAATCTGCAACATCAGGTGTGTAAACTAGATTAGATTGAAACAAAAATTGATGGAGTAAAACAAATTACTTGGAGAGGTAATATTCGCCTTTCATGTTACCGAATCTCTTTTGGGCGTGTTGTCGAGCATCTGACGTGCAAGGTTGAGACTGTTATTCCTAAGCATCCAGATTTAATGTGTTGTGTTAAAGTGATTCCGTCATATACAAAATCAACAACCAAATAAAAAACGTCAACAAAGACTATTGGAATTCAATACTTCACACATAAAATCAAGCAAGAGTAAAAAATAAAAAACTGAACCTTTTCTCTGCATCTTCAACCCCCTGAAACTTGTGCACCACCTATTTAGGATCTGTACTCATAAAATTAGCCCTGAATTGAATGGAACACGTGAACACAGGCGACAGCAACATGCTAATCACTAACCTAGAATTGATTGGAGGATAACAGAACCGATTATCTAATTAGGCGAACGGTAGAGAGATAGGTTACCGAAGAACTGCCATAACTAATTAGCCGTTGGAATCACTTCATCAATCGAAACAACAGACAATGAATCCATAGAGGTAGATCTATGCTTCTTCAGATTCAAAACAGTTACAGATCACCTGTCGATTTGCTATTGTTCAATTTAGAGAGAGGATTGCTCTTCCATTTGTTGTAGCGTGAATTTAGAGAGTGAACATCAGAAGATTTTAAGGCAATCCTTTTATAAATTGACATATTGTCAATTTCTTATCTCGAAACAGGAATTCATATGGACACAATTAATTGTTCAACTGAAGGCGTCGGTTCTTAAAGGAGCAATTGAAGAAGTCACCGGAGAAAAAGTGTAACCGCATAATTGAAATCGCCGACGGTGAGAGAGAATAAATAATACGGCGTCTCATTTGGAATTTGGAAGTATTAAAATGTAATATATATATATATATATATATATATATATATATATATATATATATATTTTGTATGATTTAACATTTGTCTTAAATTAATTAATATATTATAAGTTATATTTATGTATGTATACATTTATAATTGTGTTATATTTAATTTTGTATTATTTAAACAATCATATAGTTATTCACCTCAAATTTATTTATTTAAACTAATGAGTTCATAATAACAGTAACCGTAGAAATAAATCGGTCAATCAATAAAATATTAAATCCCAAACATAACTCAATTCGCATCGAAATCCTAAATTCATTATACGTGTTCTCATTACTCATTAATTCATAATATTATATTATTTAAATAGGAATCCTTGACGGTAAATCCCGAATGGTTCATCATTCTCACATCATCATCTATGATTCTTTCTTCCGATCAGGTGAGTATCTCACTCCCCCTTTTAACTCATTTTTAACCGTTTTGGGGACATATGCGTTCTATTTATTTTATTACTATATAGTACTCAACTTGCAACTGTTGTCACTTGTGTTTAACAATTTATACCTTACTTGTTTATGTGCTTACTTGCTTTATATGCTTCCGCATTCGGAGAGGTCCAACATAATCTCAGTCTAGTATGATCATACGACCGTCGTAGTGGCCGGCGTCCGACGCATTGACAATGGTTTCACCGACACCTTATTTTTGGTAACCAATGCTCATTCGCATGTGTAACATCCCGAAATTTCAAAGTGATATTAATTATATTACTTACTAATAGAGGGAAAGTTTACTCGGGTTGTCAGGAAATAAATAATAGAGTAGGAGTTGGTATGAGTCGGGCTAGTGTTGGATTAATGGAGACGGGTTAAATGAGAATGGGCCTTAGGTCCATGGGATTTCAGGGATATAAATATCCCCTAAACCCAAAAATATCTTCATTTCCTTACTTTCTACACACACTCCAAAAACACACACACCATCTACACCGCCGCAGGGCCGAGGAGAGGAACGGGCAGATCCGAGAGAGAGAGAGAGCGATTAGTGTATTAACAAGTTAAACGAGATCCAAACAAGCTCAAAAAGGTATGATTCTTGATCTTTGAAGTTTAAAGATCCAAGCTTTTTAGTGTATAAGCGACCGAAAATGGTCGGGAAGCGTAGTGGGTGATATTGAACCATAGCAAGGGTGTTAAAGTCGCTCAAAATGCCGGACAGAAACCGAACAGCGGCTGATCTGGACAACTTCGCCTGCAACTGGGCAACTTCGCCTTCAAAGCGATGAACTTCGCCTGCAGGCTAAGTTCGCCTGATGAACTTCGCCTGCAAGCTAAGTTTGCCTGATGGCAACTTCGCTGTAAAGTTAAGTTCGCCTAACTGGTAACTTCGCCTGAGGCCAAGTTCGCCTGATGACAACTTCGCCTGAAGCCAAGTTCGCCTGATGGCAACTTCGCTGTAAAGCTAAGTTCGCCTAGCTGGTAACTTCGCCTAAAGCTAAGTTCGCCTAAGGTTAACTTCGCCTAGAGCTAAGTTCGCCCGAGGGTTAACTTCGCCTAAAGTCAAGTTCGTTTAGAAAATAAATTAAAAATCTAATGAAAAATGTGTTAAGACAGTTAATGGAAATAAAATTTTCCAAGCTGACCTGGCAGCTCGACCCCAGCCAGGGGCTCTGCCCCTTGGACCCTGCTAGGGACTGCCGCCCCTAGACCCCGCTGCCAGGGGCGCTGCCCCCGGACCCCCGTTCGTTGTGGGTAGTAGTTAAGACTGGAAAGATGATATGAGTAGTGATAGTTGTTTGATACGTTTACTTGTTATACAGTCAGCCGTGCACAGCTGAAGAAAGGGATTACGATTAACGGTGAACGTAACCGTGTTCAGGTGAGTTTCTAGCCCCATTCCTTGTTATGTTTTCGGGGCTGTGTGCATACTCGATGTGTTGTTAATACATTTATCCTAAGTGATAAGTGTATGTCATATGTGATATGTGTGATAGATATGAATGATTGTTTGTCGGTACGCGAACGATCTTCGGATATTGCGCGTACTGTCAGGTTAAAAATAAAGGTACGAATATTATATATCGAAGATGTATGAATATTTCAAATGAATACTTGTCGGGGCGTGAACGATCTTCGGATATTGCACGTAACGACAAGGGGTATGGTTGTTAAATGAATGAGGTAAAGAATACCTAGAGTGTTCTTATGTTATAATGTAAGTATGTGTATATAGGTACACGAATGGCATGTGAGTTCTACGTTCGACATAGTAAGTTAGGATGGCAAATCCCTCTAGCTTCTGTCGGACATAGACTCGGCTGGTAATGGCGTAGTTAAGGACTGCGAGCCTTATACGTGAAGTAGATGATATATGTAAACGTAGATAAGGACTGCGAACCTTATACGTAATGTAGATAGGCGTCAGCATAGGAAAGGACTGTGAACCTTATACGTGCTGTATTTGTAGCATAGGGTAGGACTGCGAACCTCGTACGTGCTATGAATTAGGTTGCAACATAGGGAAGGATTGCGAACCTTGTACGTGTTGTGGATGTATTTCAGCATAGGAAAGGACTGTGAACCTTATACGTGCTGATTTTGTAGCATAGGGGAGGACTGCGAACCTCGTACGTGCTATGAATTAGGTTGCAACATAGGGAAGGACTGCGAACCTTGTACGTGTTGTGGATGTACTATGGTATAGGGAAGGACCGCGATCCTTGTACGTACCATAAATGGTGAACATAGGTAAGGACTGCGAACCTTGTACGTGTTCACGACCTTGAGTACAGGTATAGACGGTGAACTATGAACGTACTCTCGGTAGACTGAGGTTAGTGATTGTAGATATGTATGTATGTATGGTAGCAAGTATGTATGTAGAACAGAAGGGTAACTAGTGAAGTATGGATATGTATCTACAGATATGTATGTATGTGTATGTATTGTATGGCGTTCGATTAACTAGAACTCACTCAGCGTAGCTGACTTTTAGTATGCACGCAGGTGAGCTGATTATAGAGTTAGCATGAGGATGACACACGGCATGGATTGAACGGCTGGCATCTGAAGAAAGAAGTAAAGATGTTTTAAATATAAAGTTTTGTGTTATAGTATCAAAGAAAAGATTTAATGTTTTGTAACAAATGATTGATGTTTTATATTCCGCGAAAAGTTTTAATAAACTCTGATTTGAAGAACTGTGTTTATGAGCAAATCCGACGCTAAAGTAGGGTCACCGGGTTCGGGGCCTTACAGCATGGCAGTGGTTTAGCCCTTTCTTTATTTGTTTATATGCTTGGTTAAATTGATTATCACTTGATAGAGTCTGCTCTCTTATTTATTTATTTATTATTATTATTATTATTATTATTATTATTATTATTATTATTATTATTATTATTATTATTATTATTATATAATCATGGAAATCTGGTGTTTTACTCACTCAACCTCGTGTTGACAAAACTATTTTATTTTCAACGCATATGCAGGTAATTGTATGATGTAGTTGAAATTAGAAGATCGTTTATGGACTTATGCTAGAAGGAATTCAATGAGGCAATAAATTTTATGATTTTGATTTGTGTTTGTTTTGAGATATTGTAATGAATAATTGTTTATTTTAAATAATTAAATAGATATTGAAACTTAGAATGTTGCATGATAGTAACCTTGTGAGCTATGACAATCAGATCATGCCCCGACATTTTCGCTTTAGGTTGGGGTGTGACAATTGTGTTAGTAGTTCATTGGTATTTAGTTTCTGTAGTAAGATTATTGTTCGTTATGTTTGTTTTTGTATATGTGAACTTGCTGAATGGTTATTAATAGGCGATGTTAGCCAATGGGTGAAGTTAGGGACAACTTCGCCTAGGGATGTTAGGCGAAGCTATCGTTCTTATATAACCTAACTTGGCCGTAGGGTTTTGGTGTGGTTTTTAAACATAATCTCTGAATGTTTGGTTTTTACGTGTTGCGAGCCCTGAGTTGCTAATAACATTTAAGCATTTTGGTTACGTGTTTGTTTATTGTTCGTTTCCGATTCATACATCCGTATACACTCGTAATCGTTAACAAAGGGGATTCCGCACCCATTATCTTCGAGATATTCCTGTGAAGATCCGGCTAAGAACCTACACCGGTATCAAATGAAACTGAAACTAAATGCTCATTTACTGAAAACGTACCGTTCACCACGTCGTTGGCAATTGGGTCATAGTTGGCGTTCATCATGAAGGCACGCCCTTGATTGTCGTGGTTGACTTGTTGAGCTGGAGGGGGTGGCGGAGGAGGAGGGGCTTGGATTGGTTAGAGCGGTTGAGCCGGAGGAGCCATGAGTTACGGGACTTGGGGTTAATAAGTTTGCACTTGGTAGGCTTAGGTTTGGTAGAATGGTGTGGGAAAGATTTGGGCTTGATTAACAAATGAAGTCGAGGACAAGTATTGCAGAAATGATTCGGATCTCCAAAATTGAAACAAGCACTTGGTTGCCGGGGGGTTGAGCAAATGGCACGGTATAGTTTTGATTAGTTGGAGCAAACTTTGGTGGACTGGGTTGCCCACGGGAGGTTCCCAACACACGTTGCTAAAGTGACCGTAGTGGTTACACTTCGTGCAATGGCGACAAATGGAGTAAGAGGGGTGATGGCGTTAACAAGTGTTACACAAAGGATGTGAGTCGGAATAAGGTTTTCAGTTTTGAGGAACTTGGGACTGATATTGAGGTTGAGATGGGTGAGTGACGGCATAGTTTCGGTGGTTGGGTTTGTTTTTCTTCAATGAGTGGTGGGATGAGTTGGAGTAATTTATGGATTGAGGTTGCGGGTCAACTTTGGTGTGGGATGATGGTTCGGGTGTGCTCTTTTTATTGGGTTTCTTGGAACCCTTGATCGTGAAAGTACCAGCTTTGACATGGTTCTCGGATAGAGCAACGGCTAAGGTAATCGCATCATGGAGTGTTTGCGGGTTACTATTCATCACCGAGTCTCGGATTTTGCAGAGTCAAAGTGCCGACATAATTGTCAATCGCCCGTTCGAGGGGAGTGACCAAGTAAGGATCCAAGAGACGAAGCTCATAAAAGTGGTTGGATTTGCATAGGCAAACTGCTGACATACTTGTTTATTTATTTATAGAAATTCGTTAAATATGTTATTTTTATCGGATAAATCTCCCGTTTATACCAAATGATACCTAAAAAATCTGATTATTTTTCTGAGTGGTCAAAATACCATCAAAATCCCTGAAAAATTCCAAGAACTCAACTTTTTAGCAAAAATACATTTTTGCGCATAATTTGGCTGCTAAAACTCGATTAAACGAGAATCCACAAATCATATCTAGAATTCCCCAATTGATCCAAAATTTTCTGTGTGATCTTACAATAACATTTCGGAGTTCTCCACAAAATTTCATAATTTTTAAACTGATAACTATTTTTCCCAACAAATCACTAATAAATGGTAATAAAATCACCAAATATTCTCCGTTTATCAAAGAATTACCAAATTTGGATAGGGAATCATTCATATGATCCCTGATGTCCCTGAAAACTTTTATAGGCTAAAAACAAGCACATCACAATCTAATCCTAAACATCCCCTAAACGTGTGTTTCGAATGTTACCATTGCATTTTCTTTGTGTTTAGGCCTTTCTATCGTCTTTCCTGATTCTTGGTTCTCTAGCTAGTATATCTACAGGTCATGTATCAAAAAAATCAATCATGGAACATCAATCATCAAGCCTTGTAACATAGGGTTTTGATTAGGGTTTATAATCAAGTGTTTAAACCGTAAAAATGCGATATAAACATCCTAATCCGTGTTTTGGACCAAAAAAGTGTATGATTCTGATTTGTAATCATGTTTAGATCATAACATGTTTCTGGATCATTTTAAAGGTGTTTACATGGTTTAACATAACTTTCACTAATCAAACTATGTTCTTATGATTAAAACAAGCTATAAACATGTTCAAAAATACAGCAAAATAGCTTTTTACCTTAAGGTTTTTGTACAAAAAATGGAGTTTAGAAGTTGGTCTAGATGTTGTTAAGTGTCTTTATGTGAAAATGATCAAGTAAATAACTTAAATGTGAAGATATGTCATTTGACTTATTCACATCCAGATCATGAATGTTTGGAATCCATATTATCCAAGGAGACATTGCTTTTGCTAATTCGAAATGAAGGGTGATATAAAGTAGGTAAGGGGGTGGGACCCCCCTCACTTGCGGCCGCCCTAATGAGGGGCCCATTGGGCCTCTCTTTTGGCCACTAACGCCTCTTTTTGCATGCCAAATGTGAAATCCCGACTCCAAATTTAGTTCGGGTTTGGTTTTTGTGAGAAAAATAGTTCGGGTTTAACAAACATTGCAAAAATGAGTGTTTTTCGGCTACCTTGTGTAATTTACGAAAACGTACCAACTCGCTGTAAAAACCCAATATATTTCCACGGGGTGCTTAAAACATCTCAAATAAATGTTTTATACATACGATCGGGCTTAAGTTCACAATGTATCATAAATGAAAATCTTTTTCTTTTAAGCGGTTTTGCACATACTAGGGCTATAATATCAATATGTTAGTTGTTATAATACATATAACACTTGTATATGACCCCCCGGATATACATGGTTCATAATCAGTATCACTCAGTTAATCGTTTATGTTAGTGCACGGTTTGGTGACTGGTGATTTGCAGTTAAAGTATTCAAGATTAAAGTATTCGATAGCTACGGAAAAGGGGGTGTCTGTTAGTGCACGATTTTTGTGTCCGTAGCAATCGAATAAGTTATAGGTTGTCTAGTATTTGTATTTAATGTATATTTATTGTAACATGGCCCATTAACTATGGATTGTATAGCGAATGAGGTCCATTCGTTATATGCTAGGCTAGTTCGTTAAGGTATAAGCTCATTCGTTATGGAAGCATAACGAATGAGGGCTAGTTCCTTAAGCTTGTTATCATTCATTATGGAATCATAACGAATGGAGTCTAATTCGTTATGAAGATATAACGAATTAGACGTAACTTAAAGAACTAGAGCATACTACCTATAAATAGGCTAATCCATGCTCATTTGTAAGAGATCACACACATGAGAGATGTGAGGTCCTTGTATAAGTTATATTCTATCTATTATGTATTTATCCTTATCTATCAATAAATTATGTATTTAACGTTTAGATCTCGTGTGTCCGTATTGTATTGATGTATCGACGCGGCTAGATCCATAACGTGTGTTACTCAATTATTTTATCCCTTTTGTCATACTTGGTCAGTTATTGTACTTCAAAAGAATCAACATTATTATTGAATTAAAGAAGAAATCAAGATACTTGGCAAGTTACTCAATTATTTTATCCCTTTTGTCATAAACCATAATATTTATTATATCTTTGTTTCATCGATTATTATTATGATTGGCTAAACTATTATACTGCCTGGGTTAAGATGAAAACTTTTAGACTTGTTTTATTTTCAGTCTTGGATTATTATTGATTGGTTCATGTTTTGGTAAAGTTTTTATTTTATTTGGCATGGATGTATATTAGGTTACTTACTGTGTGTTTATAACTAGTTTATAGTTTATTGTTAACATATTCCATAGGAACAGTAATTGAGAGTTCAGGGATACCTTATATTCAGCCACTTAAGAGAACGGGAGGTAATTAAGTGTCGCATGTTTTGGTCTTTTTCGGGTTTGGGTAATGATTGCACAGGAGTGAGTTTTTCTAGATTCCTTTAGATTCTTACAGATCCGAATTATAACCGAATTCAATAAGAATACTCATTTACACTTTAAGGTGTTTTGTGATTAGAGAGACTGGGAGGTGATTTAATCTTTGGGTACCTTAGCATAGTTAGGTAAGGTGAGACCGGGAGGTGATCCGAACCATTAAACCGTTGAGCTTTACATGATATTTAGGGTTCTTAGGTATTGTTGGTGAGACCAGGAGGTGATCTAGCATACTTTAGTTATTCCCTAAGTTGAATATTTTTAAAATACGGTACCAATCATAAATCCAATCTGAGAGTTTACGAGTTGACTAGTAGGATTCCTTGCCTAGGTAGTTGTTTCCCCTATTTGGGTTCTAAACCGATTTGTCCGTGTCTAGTTTTCGTGTTAGTTGTAGTTTAAGTATTATTTATTTTTAACTAATAATTATGAAAAACACAAAAATCAATTAAATCTATTTATTTAAGTTATTAGTTAGAGTCTAGTTTAGGTGTCGCTAGTGTTCTGTGGGTTCGACATCCGGACTTCATTAGGCTTTACTACAGTTGATAGGTACACTTTCCAGTCTAGTGGTCTAACATTAGGATAGTCTAGATTTATAAATTTAAAACTAAAGTGTCTAAGTTAGGTTAAGTTTTAATAGACAGTTTTGCACATCAAGTTTTTGGTGCCGTTGCCGGGGATACTTAGGCGATAGCGAAACTAGCTTCGATTGAACTTAATTGATTAATTGGTCTTTTGTGTCTTGAGTGGTGGTGTGTCTTGTGAGTCCATATCTTAGATTAAGCGTGTCTAGTCGTGTTTAGGATAATTTAGTTTGTGTTTTATTTTATCGAGTCTAGTTAAAATGTTTAATAGATCGAGTCAGTTTAGGAGTATTTTATATCGATGATGTTGTAAAGAGATGATGTTGGAAAGAGCCGAACAAGAGGAGCGTGAAAGAATCCAAAAGATTAAGGCATTGGAAGCCAAGCTTGATAAGTTGATCGAAATAGAAATAATTCGTAAAATAGAGGAATTTGAAGCTAGGTTAGACGAGATAAGTTTTAGATATCAATTTGAGAGTTTTTCTTACAAGGAGCGTGAAGCCGTCTATGAAACGGATGATGATTTCTGGAATGATGATGAGGGCATGATAGAAGAGATGGAGTTGGAGCTACCTGATTACACGGATTGGAGCGAAGATGTCGTTGAGGAGCCACTTGACCATATGGAAGATGTCGAAGAGGAGGAACGTGTACCATCTTGGGATGATGAGTTTGGTGATGAGTTAGTGGGTCTACTAATTTTTGAAGAACATGAAGAATTCGACCCTGTTGGAGATCTTATCTATTTAGAAACACTAATCATGGGGACGCTAACAATAGAGATCAAGTATGCACCAAACGAAAAAGAAGTGGAAGTGGCAACAGAGGAGGATCGTAATATGGTAGTTGAGTCACCTCATCATGTGTAGGTTAGAAGGTCTATGGAGGAACTAGATAGTAAATCGCCACTGAAATCGAAAAAGCCACAAAAGATGAGCGAAAATGCTTGGATCAGCACATTTTGAGGGTTCAAAAATGGTACATTAAGAGTTATATGTCAACACTGAAATGCAAGAATAATCATTTCCTCATTATATGTCACATATTAGGTTTGGTCCATGTAAGTTTAAGTGTTGGTGGATTGAGCCATTTGAATGTTATAAAATGCTTTTTAGTTTCACTATGTGCTATTTGTCTAAATATGTTGGAAGGGTGGAACTAAATGGGTTAGCCCGGGGTTGGAAAAAAGAAAAGCCTCCCGATTGAGATTTCGGGAGCGAGTCCGGCTGAAGACTCTTCTGTAAACTTAGCGCTTACCGGGAGGCAACCCGG
The DNA here is from genome assembly GCF_021521415.1 of Bidens hawaiensis. Lineage (NCBI taxonomy): Eukaryota > Viridiplantae > Streptophyta > Magnoliopsida > Asterales > Asteraceae > Bidens > Bidens hawaiensis. Next base: position 35,475 of record NW_027499444.1, read on the forward strand.
TAGTACGTTTTTATTTTTATTTTTATGTTTGGTGTTTCTTGCTTTTTTGTGCTAGTTGTTTCTTTGTTTGCTTTCAGGTTGCTCTGGATATTATTGGATGGCTGATGATACATGGGTTGATTCAAGTGTGGGGAGGTCATTTGTTGATTGATTGTCACGTTCGTTCGTAAGTGATAGCTTGGTAGAGAGCACTTAAGTATGAGGCTTTCGTTCGAATTGGAGGGCATGAGACACGACTCTCGAGGCAATATCGTCATATTTACCAGGAGAGTCTGTTCCACTTTACTTATATTTGAATGTGCTTTAATTTTGTCTTTTTCTTATCTCATTGAGGACAATGTGACATTTAAGGGTGGGGATGGGAAACTAACGCTTTTATCTAAAAAGAAAAAAATTCAAATTCAAATATTTAAAAAAATAATTAAAAAAAAGAGTTAAAAAAAAATTTTAAAAAAGAATTTGAAAAATGTCCCAAAAATAATTTAACGAAAATTTTTGCAAATAATGGAAAATAATAGAAAAATTGGAGATTGGTTTTTAAAACTACTATTATATATGAGATGAAATAAAAGATAACACACTAAGCTTGGGATGTGTCAGTAGGCCCAACTAGCTTTGATAGTCCTCTTTAGCAAATTTTATATATCTAATAATTTGAAAAACGGTGAAACCAAATTTCGATGCTTAGGGAGGATTACCATAATCTAAAAACTTTGAAATGGTAAGACTTAGATGCACTCAAACCAGCACACCACCACATGTCCATCTTTTTAAAAGCTTAGAAATAGTTGTAAAATTTAGGGTCTGTTTGGTATGGAGTAATGGAATGAACGAGGGAATGGAATGGACAAATGAATGGAATGAACAAATGAATGAAATGAATCATTACTATTCCATTGTCTTGTTTAGTTACCACATAGGAATGAAATGAATCATCACTTTGTTAAATTTTTTAATTAAATAGTAAACTATTCAATCATAATATTTTTATCAATTAATAAAACGGTTATAAGATAATGCGATATAGTAATAAAAGTATAATAACAATTATAATTTAATAAAATTTATACTATAATAAAATAATAATGATGATGATAAATAGCAATAATAATAGTAGGAGTAATAATAATAACAAAAAATAATAATTATTTTATTATTAGTTATTATTATTATTATTATCATCATCATTATCATTATTATTATTAATGATCATTTTCCATAATGAAAGAAAAACCACCTTTTGCTAAGGTATGAAAAATGTTATATATAGAAGGGTTTGCATTCCTTAGAAATGATTTATTCCATTAATAAATAGTAACCAAACATGTTTTCTTTCATTCCTTTGGAATGAGTCATTTCATTCCACCTCTCATTACTTCATACCAAACACTACCTTAGGGTGATATAAAAAAAAAGAAAAAGAAAAAAAATATGAAAGTTATGAGTATTCCAAAAATTGGTCTGAAAAGCAAAAGAAAGAGATAGTTATGTAATGAAAAATGCCAAAGAAGCTTTCTCAAAAATAGAAAAAGAGACCAAAGTGCACATACTAGATGGGGCTGAGAGTTTACGTGTTACCAAGGGGATGGTGACTCTGAGGATACACTATTGGGGCTCAAGGTTTTTAGTCAATAAATATTTTTTTAGAGAATATATAGGACAAAGTCCAATAATATTTAGGGTATGCTCGTACGGCCTTCACATGATCATATATGTAACACCCCGTAACCGCAGCGGAAACGTAAACGGGATGCAACAGACACATCTGATATTAACAGCATTGCTTATAAAGAAAACACCACTACATTAATTCACACCACATTACATCGCTCTGAGTTTAGTTACCATCTAGGCGTTAACACATAAGTTTTACCAATATTACATTAACATATTTAATACAAAAGATCACTAAGCTTCCACAAAAGCACGCATCATCAAGCATGTAGCAATTATTCTAGTTTGGTGGTACCTAAAAAGCATGTAAAGAAAACGGGTCAACTACGAATAGTTGGTGAGTTTCACTAATTTAAATAAACAGTAACAAATCATTATAATAATCATATATTAGTGATGTAATTATGCTGAGCCCACAAGTGAAACCTCTGACTATCACACACAACCCCGTGGCATACTCCGCCCACGAACCTGCCCCAAACCGCTATGCCTAACATTACATAGCAAAATAAATATAACACCCAATATAGACATGTGCAACTGGCTGGGAAACATCAGCAAATCCATGCCGGACCAGTTGGGTTTGTCAGACCAATAGTACTATCCACACTCTACCGGCTTTCAGTTAATCACTCGTGTTCCGGGGCCTTAGAATGTTAGCAACTCAGACAATTACCATCTTAGTACATTTCCGTACGATTCCCGTACAATAAAATATATATAAAACCACGCAAATCCATGCGTTCAGTATGTACTTAAACATTTCAGGAGTAACATGCTTCCGCCCCGGAAAATATTTAAAAACAATTCAGAAAAAGGGGCTCGTGAAACTCACCTTATCGTAGGCAATTGGGTATCACAGTACACCAGCTATTAGTCTGGATCTGTAATACGATCCCTAAGTTCGTTACTATACAAACACCATTAATATAACTTTAACCGTGTTAACCGGTACATCTGGGGACACCGTTAACCCAGTACTGTAACCGTTCCGGGGGCAATGTCAACCCAGAAACACTTCTCAGGACTCAGATTGTGATATCGTTTAGAGTTCACTGGTCAAAATTACTATTAGTTGTTTTTCCCGTTTTGCGTGCCTAGCACGGTTATCCGTTTTTACGTTTCAAAAATGAGTTTGATCACACACGACCCGAAAATAGTTGTTGATTGATAATTTAGTTAAAGTTGTGAAATTAGAGCTCGGTTTAGTCGCCCCGTTTGGCCGCGGGACCCGTTTCCGTCTTTAGCGCATCGGAAACTGTTAAATCGGGTAAAAATTACTCAAATCATCCGAATTATTTTCGGATGATTTATTTTTACTTGTTTAACTTAGTTATATGAAAATAGTCCATTTTTAGGGTTTTTATACACCAGTCAGCTCGCTTATGCGAACTTTACCGGTTTACGCGTTTTAAGCTTTAAAAGTTTGTTTTTATCTTCTTTTTAGCACAAATAAATATCCGTTTAATCTCGGATCTTGAAATTTTGCACAAATCACTTTTTGACAGTGGGGATTTTTATAAAAATATTTCCAGAATTATTTTTTGTATTTAAAATTTATTTATCTATTTTTAAACATCATTTAAACACTAAATATGTCGTAAATACCAAACGATCTTAGAAAAATCCCAAATTTTTCCTGGATGACCCCTGCCATCCACATAGTCTCCTGTAATTTTTCCAGAACCAGAATCTTATTTTACATGCCATATTCACTAAAACCGAGCTAGAAAACCCTAGAACTCGTTTAACCGAAAAGCCTACTTAAACTTCTCCAACTGACCTAAAATTTTGTTTGTGACTTATACATGTTATAAAAAGCTTATCTGAAATTTTCCAGAATTTTTCATGATATTTAACTATTTTTCACCATTTTTGGCCAAAACCGAGCATTAAATTCACCAAATATTCATCCTTTGTCCAAAATTTACCAAAACTTCACAGAACTCATATTTTCATATATCTAACACCTCTGTAAAATTTCATGACCTAACTCTAAACGAGTCACAATCTGTCCAAAACTTAATCATCACACAAAAACCGAACTACCTTGTGTTTCTAGCTTCAAATCGCAAGGATCTCGCTTTCTAGCCTTTGCTATCAACTAGATACAACACCTACAAGCACAATAACACCACACCAAGCAAGTTACACCCACAATCAAGCCATTTCTTTCATGGTTTCGGTTATGATATAAAAACAAATATTTAAACCGTAAAAATTCGTTTTTGGTTCGTTTTACTCCTTTCTTGGACCAAGATCCCTTGTATAACCCGTATACATCACTTGATCATGCAAGAATCGGTTTCATCTCGGGTTTTCACCCTTTTTCACTTGAAACCTCATTTTCTTGCAATTAGATTCGAGAAACGAAGATGAACACGAATATAATTCGATCTTTACCTCGTTGTTCTTGCTAAAAATTCTCGGTTTTAGATCTTGGGGTTGAGAGGAAATGAGGATTGTTGAAGTGTTGTGAAAGAAAAAAGAATGAAAGGATAAGGGGTTAAGACCCCCCATCCGATCGGAACACATGGTTGGGTGGGGTGGGACCCACAACTCTAATTCTATCCACACATTTGGATTCTCGTAATCCGGATAATGTTTTGGATAATCTGGTTCAGTTCGTTTTTCGGTTAAATGTTTAATTCGGCTTAAAACGAGGTTAAAACGGTAGTTTTTCGGCTAAAAAAATGAAATTCATATAAAACCGATTTAAAAACTTTAAAAACTTAAACCATGACTTTCATGGACTTAAAACATCATATTATTAATAATTGCGCATCTTTTTCGGCTTGATCGATCGTCTCTTGCTTGGTTTGGTATTAAAGGTTTCGTTTAACGTACCGACGTACCATTAAATCGAAATTCTTTTTCTGTGCTTTAATTCACTTATCCCGAAGCTTTAATACTTCGAAAACATCACTAATTATCATATATCTCGTCTATAATGTAATCCTCGATTCGTTCGGGCTTCAATAACCGTTAATCGGTTAATCGTATTTCCAATACGATTAACTGTATAATCGAGTATAATCCGTACTGTGAATCATACATACTCGTATCAACACATCATAATGCATATATTCATTATTAAATAACACATAAATAGTATATACCGGCTAGGGTATACCTGAATTTGCCGGAATCGTTACAATATATCCATCAAATTTCACCGAGTGCATCTACTTAGTACCATCAACGAGTCTTTGGCTTATGGTGATTCGTCAAACCAGTCTGCTTTGACTCCAGTTTTTCTAGCTCTCTTTGTCTGAGATGGGTAGGTGTAGCCGTGGTTTTTAAACTTAAAACGCTTAATGCAATTGAGGGCTTGATAGGCTGGTGACTGGGTTTAAGTGGACAGCAATATCGGCAATCGCAGTTTTTGCGTTTATCTATGCTTAAAAGATAACCTATATGTTTTGAATATCAGTTTCGAGTTCTGATTCCATTGCAAAATAACTTTTTCAGTGACGAAAAAGATTTAAGTGTGAGGATATTTGATATGGGCTAAATTATATATAAATATTATAGCAATTTTCTATACTTTTAAGTAAGTTTAGAGTTGTTTTTACTATAGAATTCGTCTACTTGGTTCATATAAATATTTTTAAAGTTTAAGTGTCCACGAGCTAAATAGAATATTTTTACTATACTTGAGACCATTAAAAGAAACTTCAATCATGTTATGTTCATTAAAAATTACAAAAAAGCTTTTATATAATAATCTATAATATATATAAACGAAAACCCAAAAATCCTATATGTCGCGATGTGGTCGCTCCCCTATTTTTTTGAGTTATCAGATTTGCTTGATTTGTAAATAGTGGCCTCTCATTGATTTAACCCGGTTTTAACTCATTTATGTTACAAATTTCGCGGGTCTCGTGGGTCACCAAACCCGAATAACCTTAACATGGGTCATAACATCAAATCCGAATGCAATTCGCTCCACCGCCTCTTTATAATCAAAATCAATAGTTTCGTCATCCGCAACCACATCCACATTTTAAAACTAATCAACAGTTACAACCACTCTCTATCCGTGAGTATTGCTGTTGGGGTTCGTCGAAGATGATGGAGGTAGCCGTGGAATTGATTCTTGTCTTCGTTCTTACATCATTGATCTTTAACATTGTTACAATTCTCTAATTGTTATTTGTGTGAGTTACGGTATTATGAATCCGTGAGTGGATGATTGCAATATACATGTGATAATTATCGACTCCACTATTGTTGTATTCAATTCCATCCGTCAAATGCATCAACCCTTTTGTACAATCCGATTATTAAAGTGTGCTTTGTTTAAGGTCTGCCGGAAAAAAAAGTGTCATAATTTTTTCTAAGGTGGATACCGTCGGTTTTCGCGGCGATTATTTTAAGTCTCCTTTTGTTTTATTGAGTTGTGCTGATTTGTCTGATGTTTGGGTTGATAAATTTGTTAATGGGAAGGGTTTGAGAACTTGGTTGGAGTTTGATTTCTACTTTAGGACGTCGTTGATCGATTATTATGCAAAATGTGGCGAGCTGGGGAATGTAAGCAAGGTGTTTGATGAAATGCATGTGAGAGATGTTTCGTCTTGGAACGTGTTGATTGCGGGGCATGTGAAGTATAGGATGGTTAATGTTGCTGAATATTTGTTTTCACAAAGGTTGGATAATAAGAACATTGTGTCATGGACCGCTATGATATCCGGGGTGGTACACACAAAATGGTCTGATGAATCATGCCTTCAAATTGTTCGATGAAATGACAAATGATTTGTCAAATGTGAAACCGATTTGTGTGACGATAAAGAGTATCCTTTCGGCCTGTGGAAATCTTTCGACATTGATGGAGGCCGAAACGCACCACTAGAATAGGGCTTAACTCGAACGGGTCTGTGCAAACCGCACTCAAATGGGTCCTTTAAGCATTCATTACTTTAGACCGGGAGGAAACAGGTCGTGTTAATCATGTATCAATTTGACTCAGGTCAAAACGAGTCTTTTAAAAAAAAATTTAATTTTGTTAAGGCCGAAACGGGCTCTAGCCAAAATGGAGTCATGCCAAAATGAGGTATCGATGTCATGCTTTCGGGTTCTGTTTTGAGACCAAATTATGTCGATTGATTCAAGGTATTCAATGGCTGCATTGGAGATATTACGGCTCAAACTGTTTAATTCGTAAAAGTGAAGCTGAGTCTCTAAACTAAAGAGATCGTCCTATGAGCAAAGTTAGTTTGCATTAGTTTTCCTATTACTTGATGTTTAATTTGACTTCAGATGTCTCTGATATTCTCTTTCAATGTTTTTTTAATAACTTCTATATTTCTTGTTATATTTCTTCTTATATTGTGAGTTTACTAATTTATTTAATGTAGGGATTGCTCTCTTAGAATATTGTTTAATATGTATCTCTAACATTGATAACCAGTGTGTTATGTACTTTTCAAAACCATTCATATTTTGAATAATAAAGAATTAGAGAATAACAACCCTGTCCCTTTGGTTAAAAACATGTTATTATATTATATGCCAAAGCTCTAAACTAAAATATTGTTGAATAAATATGTAAAATATTATCTAGCATTCTCATCCATTTATAATAAAAAGGATTCAGATTAGTTTAAACAGGTTCGGTCAGTTTTGTGTAGAACGTTTTGCTTAGTTTAGTCATATGTCCGTACAACAATATATATGTTCATGTTAGTTATGTTCGTTTGTTTAAAATTTAAATGCACAGTTTATGAACATAAACGAACGGAAACGAGCATTATTGAGCAAAGGTAAGCGAAGATAAATGAAATGTATGAAAAAATGTAAACGAACACAAACAAAGATAAAAGAATATAAATGAAAACAAATGAATAAATATAAAACATTAAGTAGATCATCCATAAATGAGCATACACGAACGTAAACAAACATAATTGAATCAAAATATGTCCATGTATACAAATTCTTTTTTTACAACGACTACTTTCTTATATTTAGGCTACCGTACTCTCCAAATTTGGAGAGCATCGATGCCCCACTCTGGCCAGAGTATGTTTTCTTAATCGGGCCACGTTGGTTTCAGAGTTTGGCTTGGGCATTCCCCTGGGAAACCATACCACCAAATGGCACTTGACAGTCGTTGTGTCAGCAAAAGAGCAGAAATCTCTTACGTAACACACGGTGGTACGAAAACCCGGGTTGACTCCGGGTTCGAACTGACAATCTTTGCACAAGGCCTAGCTCAAATATTTCATTGCCAATATCCACCCAAAAATGACACAAGTGGGATTCGAACTTAGGTCTCCACTGGATAACCCAACAGTGACACAAGTGAGATTCGAACTTGGGTCCACGTATATAAATTCTAAAAGGATATAACAAACTTCTTTACAATAAATTAAAATATATGATTTATTCAATTTTTTATCCAAAAATAAAAATAATTAAAAATAGCCAAAGCTAGATGGATCAAAAATAGGTCCAAGTATACTACAAACTTCTTCGTTATAATAAATTAAATTAAAATACAAAAATATATATTCACAAAATATTAGAAACGATAAATTCAATACCCCCGTAATACGGGGGCTAAAAGCTAGTTATGTAATATACATGATGATTTTTATATAAAATAATAACAGTAATAATATCCCAACGTATGGGCTTACGTGAATGGAAACTCAAAGAAAAAAAATTCATAACATTGTCATTTTAATATAATGTATTAAAATTTACGTTTATGTAAAAAAATGGTAGGAACTTCAATGTGACCATGGCAAATATTAATCTTCTCAATTATTGGGGCCCACAAAGAAAAGAAACAGAATGTATGAAGATATATTTGGGCTTACGAAAAAAAACTTAAGAGTTAAAAAGAAAAGGTTAAAAAAAACTTAAAGAGGAACCCTACAACCACAAGATTGAAAACAGCATAAATGAGGGGGGGCTGCCCCTATTCGTTCAAGAGGGGTTTGGTCAGATAAGTGAAGCCAGAAAGCTATTGTACTTGGTCAGTTATTGTACTTCAAAAGAATCACCATTATTATTGAATTAATAAAGAAATCAAGATACTTGGTAAGTAAATTAACATAGATATGACCTGAGAGTTAAATTTGTTAAATTAAAAGATATTAACACAACACTATAATGTATTACTATGAAACTAACTGTAGCAAATAAGAGAAAACTAGGATGTTTTATTTCCTGAGAGTATTGTTATTAGCATATTCAATTTCAAGTTCAAACTCACATAAAATATAATAAAATAGCATATATATATATCTATATATATATAGGATCATATATATATATATATGATCAAAAACATCACAAGATGTATGTATGACATAGTATGTAATCAGATGGATTATTTTCTGCAAGACATTAGCACAAGAAATATTATGATTGAGTAATTCTATTTGGTCTCCAACAAGCTAGCAATTTAAATCCTACTGAGTTATTAATTCCCCCAAAATTGAACAATTTACAATAAACACATCTATTTTAAAGTAAGGTTATGCATATCTTCAAAATCTAAACACATCTATTTTAAAGTAAGGTTATGCATATCTTCAAAATCATAAACAATTGATGTGAAATTGAAAGTGAAACTGAATTGATATCAGAAACTAAAACATTACAAATGTTGGTTAAAGAATCATAAAGTGGCCATAGAAGATGCAATCGAGATGGATGTGAAAGATGTTACTTGAGGAAGTTTTGAATCGTTGGATCTGGTGGAAGGCTGAATCTGGTGGAAGCAATAACAAGAAATGGTCGATATATAGGAGAGAACATGGAAGTTCAGTTGAAGAAGATATGGCGGGTTATGGGAAAAAATCCCGCCACTTTGTTGAAGAGGGTAAAATTGGAATTGGAATTGGAATTGAAATAAAAACGTGATCTTAATCTATTTCTTTCTTTGCAAATCTTTCTAATCTGGAAAGAAAGATATACACATTAAAAACCCCTTCTCTCCTTTCCCCATCTCTTCCCTTCTCTTCATAAAAAAAACTCTAGAACATCAAATTTGTTTAAACCATTCCAAACCTTTTCTTTCCTCTCATTTAATGTGTTGAGTTTTGCATTCACAAAAAGTGATTGCTATAAGTCTAAGAAACAAAATTAAATAATTATATAGGTATTTGATGCGGTATATCATTTATAAAGCCTGATTATTTCACCCTAGATAAGTAAATAAAATCACAATCCCTTAGTACAAAACTCATTATTTCAATCCCATAAACAAAACTAGAGTTGCACAAATATAAACCGGTTAGTACCTGATTCACCCGCGGTTAGAAACCGGTTATCAGGTTTTTATTTTTAAACCGTCTTTTTTTCTGGTTATTTATCGGTTAACTGGTTCAGTTATTCCCAAAATCGGTTATACCGGTTAGGGGTTTCATCAATGACAACATGTTAGTACCCTAACCGGTTATTGAACTAACCAGGTAGTTGACTACGTTGATCATAACCAGTTAACCGGTTTGTGCACCAAAACTAAAGGATGTCCAAGTCCAACAATAGAGAACCCAATAATTCAGTGATGTCCAAGTCTTAGTTAGGCCCAAGATCCAACACCTTGTTTAGCCCTTATTTAGAATCCACTATTCTTTAGGTAAATTAAAATCATTCGAGCTTTTAATCATCTCAATACTTAAAAAATACTTAAGAAATGAGTATTGCGGAAAAGAATATCTTTTCATATCCATTGGTAATTATTAACAGAGCCACACAAATCTGCCGGTAAACTGTAGATAAATTCATTAACCACATCATGTTTCATGACACACTATTACCAACGGTTATCGCTTTCGATAAAAGATTTTCTAATAGATTCATTTGCCACTTAAGGCCCTCTATTCTAGGTAAGCTAGTTTTATTAGTGACCGTTCTTAGCCTTAAGACATTTTCATTAAGCGAGTAAAGGTTTTATAACTACGGATGGCAATGGGTCGGGTTTAGGTATTCTCAAACCCATACCCGGTTATGAAAGTCCATCCCAAACCCGTCGGGTTTTAATCGGGTAATTACCCGTCGGGTTTCGGGTTTTCCCATCGGGTTTCAGGTTTTTTATCGGGTTTTGATAAAATACCCGTCGGGTATACCCGGCTCAAAACCCGCTAGGTTTCTACCGTGTTTTGAGAAAATATAAGTAGTCGATTACAAAGATGGTTACCATAAAGATAAAATGTCACAAATAATTGACCTAAACAAGTTTCAACAGATAATATATTTGGAATATAGCATATATATATATATATATACCTATTCAAATAAAAGAAAATAATGAGAGACACGTGTCATAACTATATCTAATTTTGACCATATTTTCCCTCCTAAAATCTTATTCTCCACTCTTATTTATTCTAGCTAATAAAATATAAGTTTGGATTTATTTGTTTCCTTAATGATAATTCATTTATATTTATATAATATCAAATAATTAAATTTGTTGATACTTATTACGCTAACATTATTTCCATAACTATATAATACATTAATTATTACGGATGATTCTATTATTTTGTATTTTAAATTCCTAATTTTTAAAGTCTATTAGATGGCATTAATTATAACTTTTTTATTAAACAATTTTTTTGTAAATTTGTAAATTTTATATTTTAAACTTTTTAGGCATGTTTAGTACGGGTAATGAAATGGACGAGAAAATAAAAATAGACGGATGAATAAAGGAATAAAATGGATCATAATTGTTCCAATTTATTGTTTGGTTACCAAGTGGTAATAAGGATTGGAAAGTAATTATTTACTTTATGTTGTTAGGTAGGCAGAAAAGATGAATGAATAAATAAACTTGGTGGTGGTGGTGGGTGGTGGTGGCGGTCAGCAATGGTGGTTAGCGGCAGTGGTGGGCGATAGACGGTAGTCGGTGGTGGCGGGAGGTGATTGTGGTTGGCATTGGTGGGTGGCGCTATTGGAGGTGGTTGGTGAGGGTGGTTGGGAATGGTAGGTGGTGGGCAGTAGTAGTGGTTGGCAGTAATGAAGGGCCGGGATGTTGTGGCGATGGTGGGTGTTAGCGTCGGAAAGCGATGGTCGGTGGCGGCGTGATGGTGTTGGTGGTGGGAGGGTGGTGGAGGTTATGTAGGACGAAAGATGGGATGAAATAAAAAACACAAACATTATAAGGAGTTGATATAATGAATATAGGATATTTAGAGGTAATGAAATGGATGAGGTAACACTGATAGGTTATTCAATTTCCTTAACTTATCAAACACTCTTTTTTTTTCATTTATTTGTAATGGTCCATTTCATTCCGTCTCACATCTCTGCCTGCCAAACGTTAGCTTATTGTTTGTTCTTTTACTTCAAATAACTCAATCTTATTTAGTTTGACATTTGACAAATCCCATGTACTACACGGGTTCTGAAACTAGTATATATAATATATTAAGCTATATCGGGTACATTGGGTATAGAATCGGGTAAATGGGTCTATGTTATCGGGTAATCGGGTCGGGTAATCGGATATATTATAAGTTATAACTTGTAAATGAACACATGGTCTCAACTCTTAATCAAGACAAGTATGATAGCCAACCACACATTTTCATATTACCAAAACGAATCAACAATTAATTAAACATCATCATCATCATCATCGTACTCAGTATATCCCACCAATAGCAATGCTATGGTAGGGTCTGAGGAGGGTAAGATGTAGACAGCCTTACCTCTATCCCATAGGGATAGAGAGGCTGCTTCCGGTGAGACCCCCGGCTCGATAGTAGTTTTGAATCAAGCCTTGGACATAAGACACATAACACTCAATCCTCGGGACACCGGCTGATTGGTGCATGTGCCCTTGTCTTTCGGCTATCAACGCCACCACATGATGCCTGATTAACCTTCCGCCACTTTTAACGTTATTTTCACGTGATTAGTAAAATAACGTCAAAATTAGTGCAATTTTACTTTTGCCCACCCAAGGGTTCACACATATATACATTATATGTGCGCACCGCAAGCAGGGCGTCAACAATTAATTAAACAAATATATATATAGAGGAGGGTTAACATACAATAATAGGTTATCGTATATTAGGTACACGAGACCCTGCACCACCAGATCCTAATTGCAATTAAAACTACGCGATGACATAATTGTAATTAAATCAAAAAAATACTTCTCGCACAACAGATCGTCATTTGTTGCAAGCCTTCAACTATAATCAAATCATCCACAAAACTAAAGCATAATCAAAATCGATAAACCCATTATCGCTATAGTTTAATAATCTTCAAATTGATCAAAAATTGTTGATTTAATCAATAGAATTGATGTGTAGGAGGCTTTAAAATCATCAATCGATTATGAAATTGCATAATAATACACTTAATTGAGCTATGATTAGGGTTCATGTTTAAACGTTCTGTACAAAAACCTTAAATTCTGGACTTTTTGTACAGAACTTCTAAACTTTTTGTACAGAACTTCTAATTTTTTTTGTCTAGAACTTCTAAAGTAAAAAGTTTAGACCAAAATGAAGAAAAAGTTTAAACGTTCTGACCAAAAATGAACAAAAAGTTTAAACGTTTAACTAATACGTTCTGATCAAAATTACAAATTTAAACGTTCCGACCAAAACGAACACATTTAAACGTTTAAGTTTAGAAATTCTATACAAAAAACTTTAGAAGTTCTATACAAAAACTTTATACGTTCTGTTTAAACGTATTATACGTTCTATTTAAACGTTCATAACAAAAATCAATTAAACTTTAAAAAGTTCAGTACAAAAAGTTTATACGTTCTGTTTATACGTTTTAGGTTAATGTTAATACGTTCAATGTTAGAACCCAGAACTCAAACTCAAAATTGATAACTGAAACTTCAAATTGATGATTAATTGGATCAATTTCAAAGTTTAATTGATCAATTAGTTCATCAATTTCAATTTCAATTGATCAATTTGATAAACTAACCTGTGAACAACTCGTGACGGAGGAAGATGGTGTTCACGACGGTAACGTCGATAGTCGCGACGGAGAATACAATCGTTGGACGGTGACGAATTGATGAACGGTGATAGGGAAGGCGGACAGAATCGATGGAAGCAGTGGATCATAGTTGATGAAATTTACAATATTGCCATCGTGTGATTTTGAAATCAACAGTGTAGGAACTCGCGTACGTAATGTATAGTTAGGAATTATTGTATTGGATCTTTTATCTATCTATATATATATATATATATATATTAAAATCATATAAAAATAGGTTACGCCACCTCTAAAAGACGAGTACAAAACCTTTTTTTCATTGACAATTTTTCTGTCAATCAATTAGTTTAAAACTTAATATTTTACACACAAAACAGATGTATGTACCATCTATATAAACTTTTATAACAAATTATCCTCAAAATGCAAATAATGAGTTTTTTTAGTTGTTATCACAAAACAATTTTTATATGGACGATTAACATCTATTTTTCATAGTCGTCTATCCATTGATGATAAGCCATATATTATAAATTTGTTGATGACAAAGACGTTACATGGTCGTTTATATGTCTTGCATCACCACTGTTCCTTCCCTAAGTAATGCACAAATACTAAAATTGTTTCTTACTCCCAACTAGAGAAATGTTTGGTTTAAAGAAAATGAATACAAGATTGATTCGGAAGTGTTGTTGTTTTAGGGAAAAAAGCAAGCATGATACAGATTGGAGTTCCAATTACTCGATAAAGCTTAAAAAAAGCATCAAATCATATGCCAACTATTCTTAATTTCCATATCCTGTCACAAGCAATGATGATGATTATGATTCACCAGCCCCATACGATCATCTCATTGTTTAAACCCATGTGACCCGGGCCTACCATTGTCCTCCTATCATTTTCATTTTCATCTTGTCTTGCAAACCAATAAACTAAAATAAGTTAGAATATTTTTAATACCCATAGTTCGTATGTATAGAGATCGGTTTTGTTTTATAGGAAGCTTAACAATGCTTCAAGGTACGGCACATATAGATGTTGGGGGCTTTAGGAGAATTACACGTAATTTTAATAAGATAGATGTACTGTAATAATAAAAAGAATACATTATGTTATGAGACCCGAGATAAGTTAGAAGGATGACCAAATAAATAGTTGGTTTTAGTGTTTTACAATTTACCCATTTGAGTTTTCACTTAAGTTAATTGGCTCCGGTAGCTTTTTAATCTAAGCTATGTTTAATGTACTTGTTAACTCTTTGTTTAAGAAATTCTAGCTATAAAAATAAAACTTTAACCTCTTGAATGTGATACAAGTCTTGCTATATTTTTTAAAGTCGCTATTTAAAGGGCCTTGTTGCGTTAGCAATTATAACAAAGTGTTTTCCCTTGTTACAACAGTATATCTAACCGACTACAATAAGACATCAAACATTCTCTTTTCATTCATTTTTATCATGGGTTTTTATACATTGTTGCTTAGAAAATGATGCACTCGGCTTATTACAATGGCGTGTCCAACTTTTAGTTCAGATTGGTTGTTATAATGAGTTGTGATTATGAAAGTATCATTCATGCATTATAGCATCACGCCTAACTTAGGAGCATGTATGGTATAATATCAGTCCCATACACGATTATGAAACCATGACACATACTCGGTCTCAATATCGTCTGATACACATTACTCATTACTCATATGATCCACTACTATATTCGTTTATGGTTAAAAATTACATGTTAGCATGCCCATTATCTAAAACCCAATCTTAAACTCATCTAAAATCTGACTTGAAGTATAACACATGTCTACATTTTTAACAACTGTACAATTTAAATTATTTCTAAAACTTTCAACAACTTTAAATACCATTCATTATTGTAAGAAATATAATATAATATATTGATATATTTGGGTAGCGGTACAATTAAGTACCATACTCATCCCGTACTAACAAAAACTAACACTAATTTCATGCCCGATCCCATTATCCCATTGGCCGGGACCATCCCATATTTTTGCATTTTCTCATCGGTTTATTTCAAAATCTCTAACTAACCCTGTAAATGGTGCATCAAACTATACTGTATATTGTTGCAGAAAAACACATGTAGGTAAAATGATGAAACTACCATCCCTCCAAAATTTATCAACATATTTCGTACACTAAAGTTTTCCTATCCGTTCTAGAATAACTTTTATAGTTTTATTTGATAATAGTTTTAAATTTGTATATTAGAAACAAATAAAAAAAATATCATTTCTTTACATAACAAGATGAGCACATTTATGCAATATGGTAAGTGATTTACATGACTTATTACACCATCTGGATAAATAAATCATAGAGTTTATAATTTGTTTCAAAACAATATAAGATGAAAGGAAAGAAATGAGCAAATAAATAAATAAATAAATAATGTTTTTGGAGATTGTTTTCCCACGTGTATATCCATCCCATGCTGCATCCATCTTTTCTTTTGTATTCAGAAAGCAATAAATTGGTTTGGCACACAATTCGCTTTCTGCTTGGCCCAATACTCTCCTCCGCATTATTCCGAGACCTTTATCCACGGACCACGTGACATTGTCTTTGTATTTAAGCAACCCGATCGATATAATTTCTTTTCTTAATTACAAATTCTGCTTTAACATCTTACCCTTTAATGATAATATTAGCAATTGTAGTGAATGTATAGAAAGCTTGTAAAGTGATCAAATAATGTAGCAATTGTATTTCAATTTGAGCTTGTATGGTAACCATTTTTTTAAAATTTTAGAAAACAACTTAAAATTAAAATCCATACATTTTTATTCAAATTTAGCCTAAAAATACTTGGAACAAAGCTGTGTCTTTAAAGTAAGCTCTTGTTTTAAAATATATTGCAACTATAATGGTTTATTAAATCTAATTTCACACATAAGGGTCACAAATGTTAATATCTTACCTATAGCTTTTGCCGAAATGGGGACTTTTGGAAGCCCTTGACCTAATTTGGTGAGAAACTAAAGATGTCATGTTGACCTAAATTAGATAGTAATTGTGTACTAGGTTGACAACCACAAAAACATCTATCACACTTGGTAAAGACAAGAGATATGACAATACACTTGAATTATCTTTTATAAATAAGCATATAACTTTCTGAAAGAAAAAAAGGTTGAAGGTGTGTGAATTGTACATTTATATGCTTCGGGGTTAAGAGATGGGTTGTTATGTCTAGATCATGGTTGCAAAAGTCGTTAGGCGCTGCCAGGTCGGTCGACTAGGGAGTTATGAGTACTCGGGAATTACTCGCTGAGTACTCGCCCTAGGCAAGGAGTACACAGGGTTACACGTCGAGTGATCGACGCATATGCGAGATTGTTGCACCCATGGTCTAGATGCAACGGCCCGCTACCCTAACTGATTCCTAGCATACCATCGGGGGAAAGATAGCGGTCCACTATCATCAAGTTTAGCATGTTTACAATTTAGAGCCTACATTTTACTTTAGTTAAATGACTTAATGACCAATCTACTTCCAAAGTTGTTGAATTAGGCAAGAAATTTTCAGGATATTACACAAACAATTAACAAATCACAACATTTATTCATCATCAGCCAACGCTGCTAGTATGAACCTGTAACATCCCGAAAATTTCGGTCTATTTTTTACAATATATATGTGAAAGGTTGGACTAAAAATGAAAATTTTGAGTTTTGAAACACACCGCGCTACGCGACAGGCAAGAGGCAAGCCCATCGTGATACTTAATGGAGCTTCACAAAACCCGATAATTGGGAGGTGTTGCGCTACGCGTTGGCCTTATCCTTGGGCCTTCGCGATACACGGCGTAACCTCCACAACAAGGTTACGCAGGTCCCACAATGTGGCAACACGTGGCAACTTATGATGAAGCTAACTTATCGCGCTACACGATTACCCTTTAAAAAGGTCATCGCGATACACGACGAAACATAAAATCAGCCCATGTAAAGGGGGCTCACGACTCATTCCAAACTCACACCAACCACACATTCTACACACATAGTCCTGAAGTTCGTAATGCGTGCCAAGCCTCAAAGTTTCGACTGTTTAAGCCCCAGCACACAACATAATATGGAAGTGTTGCTCATCCAAGCTTAGGCGCCTAACTCCGAATACTCGTGTAAGGTAGGGGTTATGCTTAATTTATTATTTTATTATATTGTATGTCTTAGACCCTAGTCAGGGGCATAGCTCCAAACCTTGATCAAATTTAAGTTTGCATAAGCTTTACATATACAAAGGCTATAGCCAAAATATTGTTTCTTCATGATTAAGAATCATAAACTTATATATACCAGAGGTACAGTCAAAATAATGTTTTTTCATGATTAACAAACGTAAGATTTTACATACAAAGATTATAGTCAAATGGATGTTTCTTCTTAAAGAAGAAACCTAACATGAATGTTTCTTCTTGAAGAATAAACATAACACATGATTAATAAATAAACAGAAAGACTATGGGTCTAAATATTTTATTCAAACACATGATCTCTCAAGATTTAAGGCTGTCAAAACCAGACTAAAGGTCTGTATCCAGATCAAGACACGATCCATGTAGTTATGTAAACCTATTTTACTATAAGTTAAGCATCACTCATTCATAAAGGATTTCAAAAGAGATCACCACATCATTCATAATAGACAATCAAAGGTGAACACTTTAAACATTTACAATCAGTTAATAAGATAATAGGGTTGTTTATCTTATAAAGTCAGCCTAATGTTTATAAGAGATTAAATGATCTCTAACACATAAGATAGAAAATAAAAACACCTCAGACCGAGTACACATGTGACATTCGGTAATTTCTAAAACCGAAAACCCGACCCTTATTAAACTTTGTTATACTTCGGGTCTTTAAAATAATGTCCTTCATGTTATAATCATGTCCCATACTTGTTGTGTTGTTTTAATATCTTTAACGGTGCTTAATTCGCTTATATTATGCTCGAAAACAACCCAAACCAAAGTACAAGGATCATTTTTGACAAAAACCAAACTTTTCCCGAACCTCTAAATCAGATTTTATTTAATTAATTATTTTAATCAATTTATTTAATTTATTTTAAAAACCAACCAACCAACCACATTAAATGCAAAAGTGGTTGTAAGATAGTTTAATGTCCAACCATCCATGCAAACTTGTCCCCTCATTCTTGCCTATAATATCAACACTTCTCAACATTTCCAAATGCTCATCTCTTTCTTTCTCTCTAATTTTTGGATTTGTGGTAGCAAATTAAAGTGTTCTTGCCTAAGTTGACTTTGAAAGTCAAACAGAACAATTGCTTACTTTTCAATCCGATTTGAGTAATGTTTTGGGATGTTTTCAGCTTTTATTAGTCTTATATATATATATATATATATATATATATATATATATATATATATATATATATATATATATATGTTTCATTGTTTCCCTTCTTCAACCTTGGTTGATTAAGGTGTTTATGTCATCCTAAGACACGTCTTTGCTTATCAAAGGCTAGTTTGACCCGATTTGAGATTTTTACTCGTTTAAAGTTTCTGATTTTTATTTGAATTTGTTTATTGGTTATTTGACCATGAGGATTTGTGTAATAAGATGGTAAATATGTAATAACATCACACAATGAGTGGCACAATTGATTTTCTTCCAAAACCATTTCAAAACATCAAGAACTTAGGTTCTAATTGTGTTTCAATTTTGGATAGAATTTGGTCATCAAATATTGGACCATAACTTAGTTATAAAGAACCGGAATGGTGAAAGACCAAAGCCTATGATGAACATAATTGGGTTGTGTTTTCAATGGTTATTTGACTTCATTTTATTTCACTCGTATGGCTTCACAATTACTGTTTTAGTTTTAGTACGCAGATATGTACCAATTAAGAAAAACCGGCTATTTCAGCTTATCTCGAGCCATAATTTGGGGAACGTTTCTAAACGAAAGATGTACATAACACCCTAATAAAGTAGAATGGAGATTTTTATAATTTTTAGAAATTTGTTTATATTTTTAAGTATTATACAAATCAATGACAGATTCTGTTCAAAACTGATCAAAATACTTTTGGTTATTTTTACACCTTAGATGTGATATATTTTTTCTTGATCATTCTTGGCTAATGTTTTGTAGTTACTTTTCATGTTAAAGGGAGATTGGTACTGGACTTGATCTCAAATTAATCCCCGAATTAAATAAACCAAGCAACTCGTCTTAAACCGAATCACTCGTTTAATAACACAAGTTGTGTTTCAAGCGACCGTGTATTTTCTTTCAAGTTTCTGTTTTATTTTAGTTTTTTGTTAGTTCTCATGTTTTGGATATGTGGCAACCATCCTCGGTCTCATACCGAGCCATAGACTGAACCAAAACCAAACTTTCGCTTAAACTCAAGATTTTACAAATAAAACCCCAATTTGAATTCAAGTTTAGTTTATTTTACTTTATTTAATATTTACTTCTGGACACATCCCAAATTTTAAGCTCACTTACTTCTCGGAGTCACTTGTTAAAAACCGAACCTTACGGTTCGCCCGCTTAAGGACCGGCTAGTCTATTTCATCACTCGCTTAATTTCCATGTGAGTAATCACACTCCCTCTTTTTACGCTTTTATAATTTTGGGGGTGGCATGCGTACCATATTAAAACTTACATATTTTAAGTTCTCAATACTAAATCCACAATTCGGCATTATGTGTTTATCTCTCCGAGGATTTTGGTTGTTACCAAATAGAAAGGAGCCACAATTATTTACTTTACATTTACAATGGTTGTTGCGATGTTCTATTTACACTTATGAATTTTGATTTTGCCTCACTATATATATATACACACACACAACAAAAAACTAGTGTGTTTCTCACCAACATTCGTGTTGATCAAATCTATTTTTTTGTATGCTACAGGTTTACTTTAAGGTTGCTTATGAAGATTGAAGACTCATCACTTATATTACACGTTTAGGATATTTTAATGAATTAAGTATTGTTGTAATTATTTCTATTTAATCTTTGAACAAGTTGTATTTGAGTTATTGAATGAAATAAATGAGTTGAGTAAATATTGTCACTTTAATAGAGTCATTGTGTTCTTCAGCAATCCGTCGTGCCCCAACATGTTTCGCCGCCTTTGGTCGGGATGTGACAACACATGTGTCTAAATCCAAACGTAACTGAACAAGCAGTCTAACCAGACCTCCAAACGGCCACGTGGCTCAATGAACCTTTAAATTGTGTGTGTATGGTAAGTGGTACAAATCCTGGGATGGAAAGATATTCCCAATGAGTTTGTTCAAGAAAACTATATTGTCAACTAATGATTTGATAAATGTTTTTTGAGTCAATGATTCACCATCATATCGCTGGCATATTTTCTCAACATTTTAGGGAATCAAGTTTAGTAGGAGTCAAGGAATTAGAGTAAATCATGGAGTTAGATATTCGCTATACATGAAGATGACTCAGTTTTAATCATTAGAATATTGTGATCAGATTAAGCCAGAATTGTAAGTCAAACACTCGTAAATTCAATATCCGAGAAAATTTCAAAATAAGTATATATTTTATATTTTATTATAAATGAAGGCTTCCACTAAAACAACCGGCAACTCTGATATATTTACAAAACATGTATCAACTATTAATCACACTTTTAGACCCTAAGTCGGGGTGTGACAGAACCAAAAAACCAAACTCATACCCCCAATTAAATCGAACGCCATTTAAGAATGAAAATAAAAAAAGAAATCTATACTGAAATCGACGATCGTTACCACCAGGTCATAATTGCCACCTAACCAGTAGGCACAATTACCCCCCCCCCCCGCAAGTCCACTATGCAATACCGTTTCCTAAGGTTCCCAAAAATGGAACCCGACAACAATCAAAATCGATCCAACAGATGGGGCACAACATCATGTACAACTCGTTCGATTTTTTTTTCTCTACACAACATCACCGTCATAAGTCCGCAACTGCTACCACATCATCACCATCACCTAGGGTTGTAACTCGACAACGTGTGATTAAAAGCAAGCATAATGCAAAATAAACTACAAATACAAAAGGAACTACATCAACAACATAATATACGATAAACAATGTACTAAAACATTCGCAAAGTATAGTGCACAACCAATATGTACAACTCTGCTAGATGTATGTACATTACATATAAATAAATTATTGTATATTCAGTTTTATATGTCTATAACTATTTTATTATTTATAAATAAAAAATATTAATGATTTGTTATGTAGGGGTGACATCCGATACAAATGAAATTAACTACTAAACATATAAATAACTAGAGTAATTTTTATTACACTACAGTTTTGAACAAAAGTAATTACACCATAAAAATGAAGTAGAGTGATTCTAGAATGTTGTTATTTAGTAAAAAACAATTAAAATCAAGTCCTAATCACCTACGCAAGCTAGGGTAAGTATGGTATCAAATCAAGAGGAGTATGTGGTCAGTGTAACATGTAACCAAATTCTAATATTATGAAGTGAACGTCAAAAGTGCTGATCACACTAGAAAACCGTTTTGGTTTTAATATTAAGCAAACAACTAAACAACTTTCATACAATTAATAAAGACAAATCACACCCGGGTTTCAAGTAAGAAAATAACAACAATCTCATGTTAACTTAACATAAATTATCAATGATCAATACAAACCGATTAACTCTGTAAACTTTAGGCATCAACAATCGCTAACACACGGCCACACGACACTGGGTATCAAACAATCCATGCTAGTGTGACCCAACTAAGGATAACTGTATGCTCCATCATATTCAAACTAGTCAAACAACCCTATAAGCTATTATCATAGCAAGTGGCAAACTAATCGTTCTGATCGAAATAAACCTAAATCGACTGAGTGTACAGTAATACCAAACATCAATACTCATAGATTAATCAATAAATAACTAAAAAATATTCGTTCTTAACACATGAGAAAAACTATAAAATAAAATACTCAACATCCCGGGTATCATTTGAGACAAATTAGCCGCTCATGGTCATCATTTGATATTCAATTCTTGATTCAGAATGATGAAACATGGATTTTGTAGTGACTGGATGTGTTCCGGAGTTCCCAAAATGGCCAAAATACATCCTAATACGGCTGGAATGAAGTGATTTATGATTTAGGGGTTTATGGCTTATATATCAGTTGGGCTCATGCTTTATAACTGATTCTCACCAACAATGTACAACTTTGCTAGATGTATGTACATTATATATAAATACTCTAGGTATGAATCAGTTACTCTGAAATCTGAATATCTTACTATGAATCTGACTGTCTTACTCTGAGTTAATTTAGCATTAGGAGTAGGCTACTCTGATCCCGGAGTAGCTTACTCTGGGAGCTGAATTTCAACCAATTTGTTTTTTTTTGTTTCCAACACTTGTGTAACGGCTCCTATCTTCCCGGGACTTCAAATCATGCTCGTAAATGCCTTCAAATAGTTTCTTTAACTCTCACTAGCCTAAAAATCAAAAGCATACTTGAAGTAACAAAATTCTAAATAAAAACTAAGTAAAAAACAACAAAAAATAAAACCTAAAAATACATGATTTACACCCGCCCATCACATCCCCACATTTATCATTTGGTTGCCCTCAAGAAAACTCTAATGTAAACATAAACCTCCATCATAGGTGTGTCAATCATCGCCATTAATACTAGTAAGGTTTAAGGTTATACCCAACTTCCCAGACTGACACTTTCTATATTGACAACCCACAAATACAGATAATGATGCTATAAAAACAATAGAGCGGCACAGACGAGTGTACTTTGTTTCCGGTTAAAGCATACATGTTCATACCCCTCACACTATCAAAACTGCTCATGGTTTAATATCTGGACTAGCAAAAGATGTGCTAGTATATATATCTTCCCTCAAATACCAAATATGATTCAGATTTTAATATGCTTAGAGGTCAGTCATATCTCCACCGGTTTCATAAAGACTCAGACTACAGGTTTTGCTGAGACTTAGGTTTGGGTGCGGATCAGGCATATTTAGTGACTAAGTTGGATTAAACCAAATTAAACACTAAAAAAACAAACACTCAAATACAAACGGACTGCTATTTACAAATGAATACATAAACTGATAACTTCTATTTGGTTTTTCTCATTTTTTTTATTTTTTTTACAAAACAATCTGATAAGCAATACAAACTGATAAAAAAATATTTACAACTCTACCAAGACATATGTACATTGTGTACCATGCTCTGCAACTGACTATATAAAACTCGATAATTAATTGGATTTCATCAAACATGATTAAAATAAAGGCCAATGCTGATATAGTGTGTAATGTAGGGTTTAATAAACGAAAAGAAATAAGGTCCAAACGGGCTCCTAGGGGTATAATGTCGGGTAAGGAATTTATTTAGTGGGAAAATGTATGTACGGGCTTTCTAAAGTTCTAATCTCCATACATGTGGTGGCATTAAGATCTCAATAAGCATATGACAAGCAAGTTCTAATTCTGTGAAACATACCGGTTACCCTAAAATCATAATATGACATGTTTGATATTTATTATATAATATGTGTATTAAGTATAAGGGGTCATCTCACAATATGTTTGGAAATACAGGCTGCCGATATGAAACATGTATACCCGTCCGCTTGACTTGTTATCCCCGCATAACCGACCCCATTTTCAACTTCTTTTTGAAAGTTTTTTAAGGAAAACTATCGAGAAGCTGAAAAAATAACCATGACCAAAAACCTATAACTTGACATTAATAACAATAATTAACAGTTAACAACTTTGGTTTCTGAACACCCTTTCAGGTACTATCGGGCAAAAAAATTTAATTTTCCCCCATCCCCTCACTTGATGTTGACATTGTCCTCAATGTTAAAAATTTGAACCATTTAAAGAAAATTTGGGGGACGGCTTTGAAATTAACTGTTTAACAATTTTAAAATTAAGCTCTAATGTGATGACTCTAACACTAAAATCTACAATTACACTTTCAACACTCAAACTGAAATAACAAAATAAATTATAAAACCGAAATAACCTAATATGTAAGATTATGCAATGCTAATCGTAACTCGTAAACTCTCGTCTTCCCAAAGGACAATAACTGAATCTGCAAAATCTCAAGACGTGTAGAAGAAAGCTTCTCACATGTGTAAGACATAAATCAGTTAAGATTTTTGCAAAAAAAAAAAAAAAAATTTCAGTTAATGTTATAAATCAATTACCTAGCTGAATTATTTAGTTTCTTAATGAATTTTGTTAAACGAGTTAAAAAGTTAAAAGACATAACTCTCTTTCGTAGGAATCACAATTGCATTTAGCATACGCAACAAGCCCTTTAAACCCTCGGTAGCCCGGGTGCACAAGTAAGGTCTCGTGAGGGTTTATAGTTAACTACACCCACAAAGTTCAAATACAACAAAATATACATGTACCTAGTTAACCATAACAAAAAGAACATGAAAGCACTTTGGATAGCTTAACTGAAACCTCATTTTCTGACAAAAACTATACCGAACACATCCAAATCCAAACTTTTCCCTTGCGGTATCCCCACGCTTAGCTTTTGCTATGATGGTACGCTTAAAATACAATTAGTAATATAGAAACTAAAAAAATGCAACCCAGAAGAAAGTGTACAAAATATACAAATACCACAAATTTTTTTTCTCAAGGCGGGCGACTAGCACGCTTCCGTGTAGCCCTCTCGTTATATGCATGCTCTTCCTTAAGAAGTTGCTCCCAGTCTTCTAGTAAGCCAGGATTAGGCCCAAACTGTAAGGCCCCGTTACCGGTGCCCTACTTTGGACGTTGGATTTACTCATAAACGCAGTTCTAAACATCATAGTTAATTAAAACATTCGCGGAATATTAAAACTTCAACCAGAATATATTACATAGCTTTCAAATCTTATCATAATAAACATTCAAAGTAGTTTAAATATAAAACATTGTCTTTATAATAACATAACACTTTCTTGAGATGCCAGTATCTTCAATTCCATGCCATGTGTTCCCCTCAAGCGAGCTGCCTCATTCTACTCACCTGCGTGAATACTAAAAGTCAGCTACGCTGAGTGAGTTCTAGTTAATCATACCACATACAACACATTCATAACTACATACTTTCGTACATAATTCATACTTTCATATTTCCATAACCATACCTTACGTTTTAAAGAGAATTACGCCCTATAACCTTCGCATATATTATTAAGGTATGCAACCCTTTAACCTTTACATATATTATTAGGGTATGCAAGCCATTAACCTTACCTTACGTTTCATTATCATATCCATACATTTAATACCATACACAACATAATCGTATATACTCCCTTATTCACATACACATATCACACATACTACACTATACTTGCCTTAACAATACATGCAATACCCGAAAGTCGTTCACGTATTGTCAAGCATACATACATAACTATCACAATCGTCATTAAGACATACACTTACCATTTAAGGTAAGTGTATTAACATTCACATCGAGTATGCACACAGCCTCGAAAACATAACAAGGAAATGGGGCTAGAAACTCACCTGAACACGGTTACATTCACCGTTAATTGTTATTCCTTTCTTGAGTTGTGCACGGCTAACTGTATAACAATTACACGTATCAATCAACTATCACTATCTATATTGTGTTTCTAGTTCAATGATAACCCAAAACGAACGGGGGTCCGGGGCAGCACCCCTGGCAACGGGGTTCTAGGGGCGGCAGCCCCTAGCGGGGTCCAAGGGGCAGAGCCCCTGGCTGGGGTTAAGCTGCCAGTTCAGCTTGGAAAAATTTTATTCCATTAACTGTCTTAACGCAATTTCACTATAATTTTAAATTATTTTAATTCGTTAACTCATTCTTTATAATGAATCAAGTCGGATTCTCTATTGGATTCGTTACCTTGTATTTATGAGCGGACATAAATGTAAGCGAACATACATGTTAAGCAAACTTCACTTACGCGAAAATAACTCAAGCGAACTTAACTTAAGCGAACTTACTTAAGCGAGCTTAGCTTAAGAGAATTTATCATTAGGCGAACTTGTAGGAGGCGAACCTATCAGTAAGCGAACTTAACCAGCAGCAAACTTAATCAACAGTGAACTTAACCGACAGCGAACTTAACCAGCAACGAACTTAATCAGCAAGCTTGCTATAGCGGGCTGCTGCTGACAGGGTTCGTTTTTATCATCCAAAGCACGTATTTCGTGACCCTAATTAACTTATCATGGTTCGGCCTTAGCCTCAACCGTTCCCTAGACCGATTGCGGCCCGAACTTGACTTGAAAGAATCATAAAGTTTGATCTTTTAAGCTAAAATGTTCAAAACTAGATCTAGGGTTCTTTTAAACGAGCTGTTCCTTACCAGAGGTTCGTTAGGTCCATTTTATCATCAATTTCATTACTTTAAGGTTCTTTTATAGCCGATCCATTCTATGTTCAAGTTTCAAGACCAAACGTTTATTAAAATGTAAACTTTAAAGATAAAAGACATACCTTTACGTGTTCGTTTGGTCTTGGTTAGCTTGTTTATGAACTCTAAATCCTGTGTATAGCTCGTATAATGACGATCTGATCACTAACTAGCGTTCGTTTGGCCTCGGATCTCACACTCTCTCTCGTCCGTGTATATGGTAGTATGTGTGTGTGTTTTGAGTGTGTAAAGATTATGGAAAGATGGAAATGAGGATTTGGGGTTTTAGGATGGTTTAAGGGGTATTTATATCCCCTAAAGCCCATGGACCTAAGGCCCATCTCACCCATTAATTCTATCTTAATTAATATAATTCCATATTTCTTTCTTTATTTAATACTAATTAAATATTAACACACGATAATTGAACACGACTTCTTTATTCAACAATAAAATATTTAGGATGTTACACAGACATTGCTCATCTCCATTTTACATCACGTTCAGGTGGTTTCTTTTTCTCATTCTTTCTCCTTCGTCGTCTACCTTTCTCTGCCACCTTCTCACTATGTTTTTATCAACTCCCTTATTCGGAACTGACCTGTCAGTCATAAAACATTTCACTTTTGTGTGTTCCTTCTTCAAGGATACACACATGTCAACAAAATTCGCCTCCGGGCTTTTCTTGTCAACAAGAAGGCCAGTAACAATTTCAAACAATAATAACCATTTATCACTGTTCTCACACTTAATTCCCAATTTTCTCTTAGAACAATCAAGTACCGCATGTGCTGTGGAAAGGAATGGCCTACCCAGTATCACTGTAGGTTGTGTATTATTCACATGTTTAGCATAGTCAAGTACAGTTGAACCTGATAGCAAACTGATGGCCAATAACCAAACAGACGACGGCCAAATACATCAGCTGTTCTCCATTATGATATTTTGTCTTCTATTGCTCTTAACTGCTGACACCAAAGAACTGAAGAATCAACAGTTGCTTCACAAACTATTGAAGATTCAAATTGTTGAAGACAAACAACGATGACTCAAACATGATTTGTTAGGACAAAGATCAGGAGTTAGCATAGGAATCTCCATAGTCAGTTCTTTATATTTAATTCATTAGTAGTTTGTAACTGTTTTGTTAGCTGTCACTATCACCTTTAGCTCATCAGCACTTTCACACTTGTATAAAATGAAGATGAGAGTCCCGTCTTCATTAACAACTTTTCAGTGTGAAGGATGAGCTAAGGTTGAGGGGGAGCAATAGATTTTAATCATTCGATTATAGTTAATACAAAGTTGTTCTTCCAAATGAAACCTATTATTTAGCTCAAATGAATTTTGTTGATTAACTTGTTAATTTTATAGACTAATTAAAGTTTTAATTCATTTAGATTTCAATTAAAGTGATACTAATTGATATATTGATATTTATATATATTTCCCTTGTATATTTTATATATTTTATGTTAGTTTTTGTTCGTTTTTAGTTATGATTTATATACTACTAACATATTTGCGTTTTGTAGGTTCCGGGAGTTGAACGTAATTGAAAAGGCCGAAAAACGAGTCAATATAAGCTTAAACGAGAAGCCGAAACGAATTAGGATTAAACCAGGAGGAACCAGGAGGATAACTGGTCGGACCGGTCGAAGCCGACCCCTCTTATAAGTACGCTGCGCGGCCAGCTTGCTTATCTTGGTCGCGCGACGCATGGAGTTCAAATATTCCATAAACATTCATTTTGTCAGGTTTTGGGCCCAGTTTCACTATATAAACACCCTTAACCATAACCTGGAAATACCCTACAAACAATAGCCGAATTTGGAGTTTCTTAAAGCTTAGTATTGCAATATTTGACAGTTTTTAAGGCAAGGAATCATCCGGTGATTCGCTACTTGATCAAGATGGAAGACTACGGGTTTTATCGCCTTTCATATTTCGTTTCAACTGTTTTTCACCATGTTTTCCTTTATTATTATTTTGTTAGATTTTACGATGCTAGACTAAACATTATAGACTGTCTAGGCTATCAATGAACCTTTGTTGATGTTTGATTTTCTTTGGATTATGCTTTTTGTTATGGTTTTATGAATTAGTAAGCTGTTTGATTTTATTTGATCGATGCATATGTGTGCTTGGTTTTGTTTGATGAATTTTACTATTCCACATTATCCTTGGTGATTGTATATCATATAATAGGATTTTGTTAGGTCATTTAATATGTTTTTTTGACTAGTTTATGATTGATTTGCAATAAGAACACAAGAATAATATTATTAGTCAAACAAATAAAAGTGTGCTGCTAACATAAAAAAGATGTAAGGTGATAGGTTATTTGTTAGATCCTTGTTGGTTAAGATTGCTAGATTTAATTATTTGTAAGGAGTTCGTCTAGGTTTGATTGGTTAACATTGTCTATCGAGTCAATTGAGTTTATGAAACTACATTTGATTTCCACGCTGTTAGGTGCAATTTCATCATAAAGGTACTCGTACATAATTAATTAAATAGCCGTAAGAGAGTTTAATATATAAACTGGTGTGTCTTAAAACTTATTAGAAACCCATAGGTGGCTTCTTTAGAAGGGTCAGGGGTCCTGTTCAGGTTTTCTTTTAAGTGTCTATTTTACGATCCCAGTTTTATAACAAGTATTTTCCAATTAATTGATATTGCAGCATATAGGATTCAAGCCTAGGTGGTTTTCTTTATCATCTGAATCAGTCAAGTTAATTTGTCTTGTGTTTTATTACTTGTCTTTTCTTAATTAGTTAATTTATTAGTTTAATATTTAGTAATTCAAAACCCCTTTTAATAAATATAAAATAAATAGTCGTGTCAGTTTGTTAAGTCTAATTAGTTAATTTACGTCATTAAAGAGACTCGTGGGTTCGATATCTGGACTTACTTAGCTTTAGTAGTGTCGACCGGTTCACTTTCCGGTTAGTAGTTTAGTCGAGTTTTAAAGAGTCTAGAGTATTACTTAGTGTCTAGATTAGTGTAATTTACTTAATAATTATTTGACTACTTTTAGCATATCATAATCCATTCAAAGGATTATATCAGTTGTTTACTGTTTCATTGATTGTGATTTGTGTTTAAGTAGCTTAGTTTATTAGATCTACGATCCTAACAATTGGTATCAAAGCTAGATTCATTGAATTTGATCTCATATTCAATTCAGTATCATAGATCTAAGCTCCATTTGATATTTACATTTGTGGATTAAAAAAGTGATCAAAATTTATTTCATACTCTGTTATTATTGAGAAACCAATTGAATTGAGGATCACGCCGTTCTTACAAGATCCTCATAACACAGGTTCTTTCTCCAAACCCCCATGTTGATTAGAGGCCATTATAGCATATGGGCTCAAAGAATTCTCTACCATCTATGCAACCAAAACACAAGTTGTTGAAATACTGTAGTTCATGGGCCAGTTTTCTTGAAAGTGGTGATCTATTGGATGAAAAAAAACGATCAAGAAGGATCCTAAGGATTATTCTAATCAGGATCTGCAGAAATTTAAATTGGATGACAAAGATTTTGCTATTTTAGCCATGGAAATTCCGAATGAAATTTACAGTGGGATTAATTCATCACAAGTATGCTAAGGCTTTGTGGGATGCACTGAAAGAACAATTTGGTGGTACCCCACTAGTTCTGGAGAATACTTGTGAAATTCTCAGGCAGTATTAAGAAGCATTTTGTCACTTAAGAGGAGAGAATTTAACTCAACAATATGAATGGTTCACAACTCTAATCAGTGAATTGACAATGGTTGATGTTACCTTCATAAACTCTGCTCTTAACAACATATTTGTGAGATCACTTCCAGAAAATTGGAACACTCGTGCTATCATACAAAGAACTTTACCAAACTTTCAAGATCTAAGTCTGATTGTCCTTCACGGTATGTTACTTATCTTCGAAAGAGAGATAAATCAAAAGAAGAAGTTGATTGCTACTGGTAAAACTACTGATGATTTTACCATAGGATCATCAAACTTATATGTCAAGAGACTCAATCTATCCAAACTGTTGACCAAGGTTATGACTACCATATAGACATAACAACTGGTATTGGTTAGAAGTTGACAATCAAGCTTTTGCTGCTTAAGAGAACACCCCACATGTATCTGACAATCTTTCGGTTACCATGGAAGACTTGAAATACATAGATCCAACTTATTTGGAAGAAATGGAAATTCTAAACTCCTTGGAATTGCTTACAGTCAAGAAAAACAAGTTCTACAAAAGTACAAGAAGAAAGTTTCATGGCATACATAATAAGACAAAAGTGAGCTATGATCATGCGAAATTGACATGTCACAAGCGTGGTTGTCTAGGGCACTTTGCATGCGCATGCAGATGCCAGTCAATGCCAAATCGTAATCAAGTTGAGCCTATAATAACCTACTCAAGTTCACCTCTTCATCCTCACTCACAACCTCAATCCTTCAATAACCTCTCCACAACACACTTTGCTCAACCCTCAAATATGTCAAATACCGTTCCTCGGTATCATTATCTGTCGGGTCCCCGATTTAAGCTGGATCTTACTTAATCATGTCATAACTCACACAAATAGATGTGTCGACAAGGGAGTTAATGACGGGTTTCTATATTTAGAAGGATGACCGTTTGTTTAAGGCGGAATCAATAACAAACATACGGTTGCTTAATCAGTATTCAAAGGTAACCAACACGAACAAGATTCACTCAAAAGATTTCCATTTATATAATATCAATCATACAAACTGGATAATCTATTTACGGTTTCTTGAAGGAGGGTTTTTTCCGTACGAATCGTAGGACAGCCGTCACACAAAAATATTCTCTTTTTAATTAATGTGTCGCTCTCTGTCTTAGGCGACGTGCCCTAAAACATTCTATTTAAAGGCCTGCCACCCTAGGACAGCTGTCATTCCTTCTAGAAACCCCAAACATTAATACATATTCAAATTACATAATCACAAAATATTCTAAGTGTAAAATAAGTCTTCCGGGTAGGCTTTGCATCAATCTTCATTTTCCGAGTAGGCTATGTACTCTGCCATGCTTCACAACTTGGTAACATAGAAGTGTGCCCGGGATCAGTTTCCGGGTAGACTTTACTTGAGGAGTATTTTACCAAGTAAAATACTCACCGGGTAGACTTCAGTCTTCTTGACTTTGCCAGACTTTTCCCGACAAACCCTTACGAGCAAATTTTTTTCTTCAATGGTCCATTCAACTCCTTGCTATAAAATAACTTATTTAGAAAAGTGTACTCGGCAGTACTGTTCCTTGCTTGAGTTGAACCTTGCTCGATATTACTTAAGGATATTACATTTAAATCATCAAGCTTGTTCGGACCACTATTATTAATGAATACCTTGCCCGATCTTCCAATCACTTGGCTTCATGGACTTGGTTAGCCAAAAGCTTACTCAGGAGTGAACTTTACTTGGCTATGAAGAACAGACTTGCTTGATAAAGTGAACCTTGCTCGGATTTACATAAACTAGTGAACTTTGCCCGGCAATGCACTAATTTGCAAACCCTGCTCGGATATCCACTAAAGAAGACTACTTGAAGATAACCTTGCCCGACAGACAAAATATCGTACCCGACTAAGTAAAAGCTTGCTCGGAGGTCTGAGGTGTGCCCGTATCCATACTTAGCGAATTCTGAGGAGGTTGAGAAGATTCCAATCTTCCATATACTTCATTTTGGTCAAATCTTTGACTCAACAATCTCCCCTAGATTGGAACACCTCAGCTGACCCAAAACATTTCTATTGTTACTTACACTTAGTCAAAATACACATCAAATCAAAATCAAAGTACATATTCAACATAACATAAACAAATTACATATTCAAAATTCTGTCTGAAGACATTACATCACAAAGCCTATTCTATTAATCTTGTCTCTTCCTTGCATTATGGGAGGCTTGTCTTCGGTTGACTATTTCTGATGCAGCTTTCATTTTAAAGATATTAAGGATTCGGTAGTGAGTATGACTTTCTGGTATAACCAAATCCCTTATATCCATCAGATCCTCATCATGTAAATAAGTCAAGTCTTCATCTTTCTTGATAATCCCCAGTATTTTTCCATCAGAGTTTCTCAGCAAGTAATGGTCATCATTTTCTTTGTATTCCACTTCAGTTATAATGCCATTTCTTTGTATTGTGTAGTTGGGGCGTATCATTCTTCTACCTAGGCTTATGAATGTGTTCATATTTGACAATGGATTCCTGCCTCTGACATTCATCATATAGTCTCTTTTAGCAATGTCCATTCTTCTCAATTTTTCTGTCCTTTTTGACCTGTGAAGTTGAATCATTCTCCAGCTTCTCTTTTCTTTTAAGAACTTGAATCCTTTGTCAGCTTCGTCTTTCAAAAACTTTGACAGATCATTCATCTGCCTTCCAACCATCTTGTTTCTATTTCTGTAGTCATACAAATTAAGAGTGGCCATTCTTTCCAGTTGCTCTTTAGTATATTCACGAAAATCACTTCTGACAACAATTTCTCTCAGTTGCCTACTTTCCATAATCACCTTCAGTGACTCAGTCACAGAATCAAAGTAGATTTCTCTTGGAAGATCCACATCAGATTGTGGTCTTGTTGTTCTTTGTTATGTAGATCTACTTGATTCACCTCTTCCACCTTGTGGATGTCTTCTTGAAATTGGAGGCCTAAAAGGAATGGACTTCTTTGGTTTGCTAGGCTCCAAATTAAAGGTTTTGATGTATATTGAAGTTACCATTTCAGGTGGGAGATTAGCCAACTCAACAACATCCTGTCCTGCTTGTTCTTTGAGAGCTAGCAACATCCTAGCTATTCCTGGACTGTTTGACAGTCCAGCAGGAACAAATCTTCCTTCAACAAAGCTTCTAGGATTATCTCCCTCCCTCAAAGCTTTCTCCCAATCAGCCTTTTGTATGTAGAAAAGGTCTTTCAAGTCTTGCTTCTCTAAGGCATTGAATGAGGCTTCATCCATCCCCCTTTGATTAATCATTATTCCCCTCAGAATGTTTATCATCTCTTCATTTTCCCAAGGGACAATGGGTTCATCTTCAGGTTCAGACTTCACTTCTTGTGGGGTAGGGGTTTCAACTGATCTGACTTGTTCTTTTAATTTCTCCCTCATAGTTTGAATTCTTCTCTTCTTTGCTTGAGGTTCATTAGTTGGTTCAGACTGTTTAGTAGAGCTCTAAGTTTGGACTCTCTTCAGTTTTTCTTTTCTTTTCAGTTTATTGTACTAGTCCAAGACTGATTCTCTAGATAGGTTCTCAACAATTTCGGGCTTCAAACCTTTCTCTAGGCGGTATCCACACATGCCTCCATACTTTCTCTTCAAGGTTTCCATCTTTTCAAGTTTCTCATTTTCCTTTACACACTTTTCAATCACTTTTTCTCTTTCACTGTTATACAGATCTTGGAGTTGGTCAAAGTTGAAATGAGACAGATCTTTCTCTGAATAATTATGCCTTCTGAGATATTCTCTGAACTTCTGACTATCCCTGTTCTTTTCTTCCATCTTTTTCTTGAGACCATCTCTCTCCTTGTCAAGTCTCTTTTGCAACTGATCATCATCAAGATCAGCCAAAGTTTCAAAACTTATGCCATACTTTCTCAACTTTACAACCAATGGAAAACTTCTTTTGGCTTCTCTCATACTTAACTCAATGTTGGCTCTCTGCTCATCAGTCATTTCAACTTGTGGAGATTCAACATTGACAGCTTCACCTCCCTTCCCTTGATCATCAATGTTCTCATCAGAATCATCAATTTCATCATCCTCTTTAGTTGATACATTAAATGCATCTATCTTTGGTTCATCAGAGGGTGGATGATCTAGATTTTGTTCAGTTCTAACAGGTACATCAGGAACACCTTGAACTCTTTCACCTGGTTGCAAGGTTTGTAATGGGACTACCCTGATAGGACTAGCACCATGATCTGGAGTTTCAACAAAGTATTTATTCTTGTCATCCCACTTTCGTGTCTTAGCAGATCTTTCATGCTCAGTTTGCTCAGATGCCCTCTTTCTTCTCATGTAGATCTTGGCAAACCTATTGACTTTCTCAGCAAATTCTTCATGTAGTTTTGAAAGTCTTTCTCTTTTCTGTTGAAGTGTTTCATGAGGTTGAGTTATATTCACCCTTTCAGACCAGCTATCAGTTGGGTTCTTCTTCAAATCTTCTTTCACTTGCTCAGCCCATTTCTTGGAAGCCATAGAAGCAATGGACTCGCCAATTTCTTCTTCAATCATTACATCAGTATTCAAATTGGCAGGTTCAGCAGTTTCTGAGGAATTTCTTTCTTGTTAATTCTGAGATTGAAACATGCTAACCACCATAGCTAAGGAATTGTCAGCTTCCTCAGCTCTGTTCATCATAATCAGTGTTTCAATTGCTTCTTGATCAGCCACATCATCAATGATTTCTTTTGCAATATTGGCTTATTTGATCAAGGCTTCCTGCTTTGCCATTTCTTCTGGAGTCAGGGTTTGGGCCAGTATCTCCCTATCCCTCGTCTCTCTTAAAATGTTCTCTTGTTCTCTTAAAGCAGCATCAGCAGCAATAGCATCATCTTTGAACAATACATCTTTTTCTGGATATGCCTTAACAGGCTCTTCTTTACTGACTTTTGTTTTACCTTTCTCAATTCTCCTCCTCACATCCTCTTCATCTTCAGACTGTACATAGACATCTATTTCTTTTTCAAGTGCTTCTAACTCAGGGTCATACTCTACCCTCTTGGAGCTTTCTGGTTGTTCAGTTTGAGTGATAGGCTCCTCAGTAGCAGTATTCCCTTCATTCATTACTTCAGTCTTAACTCCAGTTTGAATGTCAGTTAAGACATTAGTAGCTATAACAGTAGCAGCTAAATTTTCTTCAACATTTGTCTTTTCAACTCCATCCTCTGTCTCAACATTCTCTTCATCCCTTTCCATATTTACTATTTCATCATTGTAATCATAGTCCTGTTCTCTAACATCTGATCTATCACCTTCATACTCTTCATCCTTAATTCTCCTTTCCTCACTACTCTCCTCTCCATCATCATAATCATTCATAATCAATTTCAAACTGTCTACAGTCTCTATAACTGTTACAGTTTCAGTTTCAATATTTATACCAGAGACAGTTGGCATACTTTCACTCTCCCCCTGTTTTGGGGCAGCTGAGGTCTTCTCAACCTCCTGCTCCAGGGATTTGATTCTCATTTCAGCTCGTACCAACTTCTCTATCAACATCACATTTTCATTGGTCTCCTCCTCATTCCTTTTCTTCAATTCTGCATTTTCTAACATTAAATCCAGATTTCTCTGGAATAAGTCTGTGTAAGTGAGTGGTGTTGTAGGTGGTGATGTGGAGAATGGTTCATGTTCAGGTTGTTCTGGGTTTGTGGTGTGGGTTTGAAATATGGATAGTGGTGATGATTGTGTATGAGGTGGGCTTGGAATAAAAGGATTTGAGTGAATTGGGCTAGATGTTGGTGGTGTTTGTGGTGTTGGGGATACATGTGTTGATGTTTCAGGTTGTCTTATGGTTAGTTTTTGAGGTGTGGATTGAGTGGTTTGATGTGGTGGAGTTTGTGGTGGTGATGATATAATGGGTTGGTCAATGTGTGGTGGTGAATGTGGTGGTGTTGGAATATGTTGTTCCAGTTGCTCAGGTTGCTCCCCCTGATCATGTTCACCAATAATCATGGCTCCTACAGCCCCTCCTTCATCAACATCATCATTTCCATCTGAGTCATCACTATCACCTTTAGAATCATCTTCTCCTCCTTCCTCCTCTGAGCTTAACTCAGGCACTGGCATCACCTCCAAGTTATGATCCAACAACCATGGCAAAATTTCAAATGGGACATTTGAATTATACATGTTAGCAACACCCGGATGTCTGATTCTTCTGTATGTGTCAGGATTCTGCAGTAGGTGTGTAATGCCAACAATGGGTAGATCTTGTAATTCACTATTGAAGATTATCTGTAGAAACCTTGGATATTGTAAGAATATGTTCTTCTCGGCCTTCTTCAAGTTTCCTACTAATCCTTCAAATATCATCTTTGAAAAGTTGAAGGGTAGATCATATATGATTCCAACAGTGGCATTTGCCAAATCATGACTCATAAAGGTCCATGATCCTTTCCTTGGTGCGAATCCATGTATCACATGATGAATAAGAAACCTATACAACATAGGAAACATCCCCTTTTGAAACTGTCCATCATGTATAGTTCCTTGATAACCCATCGTCTGCTCAAATATCCTCATCAAGTGAGGTGTGTTGAAGTTTATTGAGTTATGATCATCATCATTCAACCGCAAACACCTTCTTATCATTCTTTCAGTTATGTGTATTTCTTGACTTGCAACAGTTTCTTTGATTCTCTTTCCATTGATATCTTCAACAAGTTCTGCAGATCTCCAGAAATCCAGTGAATGATTTCTATAGATGACAGGACATTCAGTGAAAGCAAAGCTGACATTTGATCGAGCCATCCATGTAATCATCCTTGCCATCGGCTCGTTGTCAGGTGTGACTTGTAACAGTGCACACATGTTGTGTTTTGGTTCGAATGCATACTTGGGTTGATCTTCTGCCATATCTGACATCACAATCAAACATATTCAAAGTGAAATTAGTCATAAAGTTCAGTACTTTAAGTAATTTCAAGGTATAAAAATGAAGAAAAAGAGAGAAATTTCATTAAGAACCTGTTCTTCGACAAATTTATAACCTAAACACATAAACAGAATATTAGTAATCAAATACATAATCATAGCCCATTATAGTCTAATCGTGATCAGAAAACATATTATTTTTGCTTACCGAGTCAGAATTAGGGGGCTAATTCAAGTTAGCGTTTGGATTAAAGATGAATGCGATAAGTCGGTTTAGGTTTCTTTGCGAGTAAGCAGTTGCAGTGGAAGGAGAGAGGGAAAAGTAATATTGAAAATTTTGCTTAACTCCCTCTTATATACCTTTTTAAAGTGGGTATTAAATGCTTTATGTCATTTTGTGAATTATTAGCTGTCAAACAGTAACATTATCCACTTGATATATTAAAAATCATTTATTACCATTTATGTTAATAAAACCTTACTCGGAAAGTTTAATATATCCAAAGTCTACTCGATATTCTTCCACTTACACAAAGCTTACCCAAAAAACATCAACCATTGCTTGGTCAAGCTAAGTAATTTAAAGTCAAGTCATTATGAAGAAAGCTTACTCGAAATACTAGATATCTTGAGATATTAATCACAAGGTAAATAATCAAGTATAAAATATCAAATAAGCATTCTTGCTAGGAATCAATTAAGATCCCCGTATTATTTTCTTGAATTCAAATTAATTGACTTAATCTAGCATAAACCCTAATGGAATAAGGATCATAATCAATCAATGATACTAAAAATATATACGATCAAGCATATTAAAAACATTTTCAATCAAGTATACTTGAATGCACATTGTGCCAGAACAACCTTCTTTATCCAAAGTATACCCGAATAACTTCCTATAGTACAAAGTGTGCCCGAAAAAGAACTTCTAGCAGACAGTGTACTCGAAAAGTCAAGTTTTAAAATTACCAAGTATATTTAGGGAACAAAAATGTACCCGGAATATAAAGTGTGCCCGGAAAACAAAGTTTGTCGGAAAACACTTGTAATTTCACAGAAATCATAAACACAATTATCACAGAGCATGCTAGGAATGAAATTAAAAAACACATAAACATTTAAGTGTGCTATAGTCTAAAATTTCAAAGAGCTTGCCCGAATAACATATCTTAGCATTAACCTTACTGGGATACACATAATCAATCATCAGGTATGCCTGAGAACTAAACTAAACAGAGTTTAGTATACTCTAGAAACTTTAACATGTCAGACCATACCCGAAAACGACAAACTTAAACAATAATATCTAAGTGTGCCCGGAAAGGTTAACAAACCTTTCTTAACAACATATTCACACAAATCACAAAGCTTACTCGGTGTACTTACTCTAGTTCACAAAGTGTGCTTGGAATAACAATCAGCATATAAAATGCAAAGCTTGCCCGAAACAAGAATTTCTTGTTAAAAGCTAGCTATAACACATAATCATCTCAAGACTTCAAGCTTGCTCGGGAAATGTTTACAACAGTGTACTCTACCCGGAAAGTGTAAACACTTCAAAGCATGCCCGAAAGTCATAAACTTAGTCAAAAATGACTAAGCTTGCCCGGAAAGGTCATAACTGAACTTACATATTCAAACATATTCAACTGTTTTGTGCCTGGAAAGATTAGAAAACATCAAACCTTACCCGAACTAACATATTCAACCTATTAAAGGCAAAATGCAACACTTTTTGACTTAAACCTCAAAATATATTTTTCATTACAGATCATAGTTTAAAAGCAAATAGTGCATTTAGAGATCAAATTTCAGTTGTATTTCTCTTCAAAACAATTTGTTCCGTTATCAGAAAAGATCTCAAGAATGGGATCATATTGACTAAGTAGCTTTCTCAATACTTCATTCTCAGCATTATTATGACAACATAGATAGGTTAACAGCATGTATAAACTTAGCATGAATTTCATTTTGTCAGGTCCCGATTTTGAATGGTCGATTCGGCTCGGATCTTTAATCAATCATGTCATAACTCACACAAAATTAATCGTGTCGACAAGAGAGTTAATGACGGGTTGCTGTATTTAGAAAGATATCCGTTTGTTAAAGGCGGAATCAATAACAAACATACGGTTGCAATGAGTACTCAAAGATCGAAGACACACACAGGATTCACTCAAAAGATTTCCATTTATATAACGTTAATCATACAAAAGGAGTAATCGATTTAGGGTTTATAAGGAATCCTCGGATATCCGTTACACACACAAAATATTCTCAATTAATGTGTCGTGTGTATTCTGTCTCTCTGTGTCTCTCTTTCTCGGTCTCTTTTGGCGGCGTGCCCTAATTATTCTATTTATAGGCCTGCCAACCTAGGACAGCTGTCATTCCTTCTAGAAACCCTATCCGATAGTACATATTCAAAAATAAAACTAAGTGTAAAACAAGTCTTCCGGGTAGGCTTTTCATTAAACTTCAGTCTCCGAGTACGCAGTGTACTCGGCCTTCCTTCAGACTTGGTAAACATAGAAGTGTACTCAGGATCAGTTTCCGGGTAGACTTTACTTAAAGAATATTTTACCAAGTAAAATATTCACCGAGTAGACTTCAATCTTCTTGGACTTATCAAACTTTGCTCGACAAATCCTTACGAGCAACTTTGTTCTTCTATGATCCTGTTCGGCTCATTGTCAGTTGAACAACTTATTGATAAGGCGTACTCGGGAGTACATACCTTACTTGAGCAGAACCTTACTCGAAATAACTTAGAGATATTCTATTAACTCATCAAGTATACTCGGACCATAATTATTAAAAAATACCTTGCCCGGTCTTCCAATCACTTGGCTTCATGGACTTGGTTGACCAAACCTTACTCGGAAGAGTAAAATACTTGGTCTTGAAGAACAACCCTGCTTGACAAAGTGAACCTTACTCGGATATGCTAAATCAATGATCCTTACTCGGAAATCACTAAAAAGCATACCTTGCTCGGATATCCACTTAAAAGACTATTTGAAGTAAACCTTGCTCGGGAGGCAAAATCTCGTACTCGGCTAAGTAAAAGCTTACTCGAAGGTCCAAGGTGTGCTCGGATTCAATACTTAGCAGTTTCTGAGGAGGTTGAGAAGATTCCAATCTTCCATATTCTTCGTTTTCGGTCAAATCTCCTCATTTGGGTCAAATTCTTGACCCAACAATCT
This sequence comes from Bidens hawaiensis, assembly GCF_021521415.1. Classification (NCBI taxonomy): domain Eukaryota; kingdom Viridiplantae; phylum Streptophyta; class Magnoliopsida; order Asterales; family Asteraceae; genus Bidens; species Bidens hawaiensis. The sequence continues at coordinate 76,434 of NW_027499444.1, forward strand.
CCCCCTAGATTGGAACACCTCAGCTGACCCAAAACACTCTGTGGTTACACACACTTAGCAAAATACATATCAAATTAAAAGTCAAATTTCATAATCAAATTACATAAGCAAAAGTTTGTCCGAAGACATTACAAAGCAAAGCCTATTTTATCTCTTTTGTCTTTTCCTTTCATTGTAGGCTGCTTGTCTTCTCAGCTGGATTACAGATGCTGCTCTTTCTCTGAAGATATTGAGCACTTGGTAGTGAGTGTGTCCTTCTGGTATCACCAAGTCTCTTATATCTGTAAGATCATCATTGTGTAAGCATGTCAGATCTGCATCCTTTTTGATTGTTTCCAAGGCCTTTCCATCAGAGTTCCTCAGCACATAGTAACCAGTGTCTTCTTTGTATTCAACTTCAGTGATGACACCGTTCTTCTGCACTGTATAGTTTGGCCTTCTCATTCTTCTTCCCACTCTTATACACGTATCCATGTTGGACAGTGGATTCTGGTCATCTCGGACACTTATTTGGTAGTTCAATTCAGCTCTGTCCATTTTCTTCAGCTTTTCTGACCTTTTTGATCTGTGAAGTTGAATCATTCTCCAACTTTTTTTTTCTTTTAAAAACTTGAATCCCTTATCAGCTTCTTCATGTAGATACTTTGACAAGTCATTCATCTGTCTTCCTACTGATCTGTCCCTGTTTCTGTAGTCATACAAGTGAAGAGACTCCATTCTTCTTAGCTGTTCTTCATTATAATCCATGAAGTCACTTCTGACCACAATCTCTTTCAATAGCCTGCTCTCCATGATCACTTTAAGAGAATCAGTGACTGAATCATAATACAGCTCTCTGTGTAGATCCACATCAGATTGTGGTCTTGTTCTTTGTTATACTGAGCTGCTTGATTCTCCTCTTCCTCCTTGGCCTCTTTCTCTTGGGAATCTTTGATGGAATGGAGGTCTGATTGGGATGGATTTCCTTGGCTTTTCAGGACCCAAATTGAATACTTTCCTGTATGCACTTCTACCATTTCAACTGGCCAATTCTCCATGTCTTTGATATTCTCCCCAGCTTTGTGAAGGTCATTCAGCATTTTGACCATTTCCACAGTGTTTGCAAACCTAGCTGGCACAAACCTGCCATCTGAAAAATATCTTGGGTTTTCACCCTCCCTTAATACTTTCATCCATTCCTCCTTCTGGTAGTAAAACAGATTTCTCAAGTCAATCTTTTCCAGTGCATCAAAATCAGCCTCAGTCATCCCCCTTTCATTTATCATTATGTTCCTCAATATCCCAATCATCTCTTCATTTTGCCATGGCACAATCTCTTCATCATCAGGTTTAACCTCAGGCTGTTCTGGCTGAGGGATTGGAGGTTGATCAGTTGTCTTTTCTTGTTCCATCTCCTTTTCCCTCACAGTCCTGAGTCTTCTTGTTCTTTTAGCAGGTGGCTCATCAGATGTTTCTTTTAAGATTGAGCTCTCAGTATAGACCCTTTTTAATTCTTTCTCTTTCCTTTTGGAATACTGGTCAAATACTGCCTCTCTACTCAGATTTCTTACAACCTCAGGCTTCATGCCTTTCTCAAGCAGGTATCCACACATACCATCATATTTCTTCTTTAACTCTTTCAATTCAACCTTATCATCCTGTTTTACAAACGTTTCTGAAACTATCTCTTTCTCATTGTTGTAAAGATCTTGAATTTGGTCAATAATGTATTTTTCCAAGGTAGCTTCAGGATAGCCTCTAACTTTCAAATAAGTTTTATAATGCTCAGCATTTTTCTTTCTCTTCTCAACCTTCTTTAAGACTTCCTCTGCATTAATTCCAATGTTGCCTCTTTGAATATAAATCTTTTCAGCTTGAGGGGTCTCAGCAGTGGAGCTTGTACCAACTTTCTCTCCTCCTTGATCAGGGTTGTCATCACCCTCTTCATCAGACTCCTCAGAGTCATCCTCCTCCTCATATGATAAATCAATCATGGCATCTATTTTGGGTTCATCAGAGGCAGGATGATCTGGTTCATCATTATTTTCATTTTCATCAGAAATATTAACATGAGGGACCCCTGGTAATTTTTCTCCTGGTTTCAGTGTTTGTAAGGGGATTGCCCTGATTGGTTCATCATCCTCTGGGGTTTCCACATAACATTTATTCCTTTCATCCCATATACCCCTCCTATCAGCTCTTTCAGCTTCAGCCTGCTCAACAGATCTCTTCCTTCTTTGATAAGTCTTTTCAAAACTTCTTTATGGCCAGTTACTAGTAGGGTTCTTTCTCCCTCTTTTACCTGTTCAGCCCATTTCTTGGCAGCCATAGATGCAATTGACTCACCAATTTCCTCAGGTATAATTATGTCAGTGTTTAGATTGGTTGATGGTTCAGCAGTCTCAGATTGTTGCTCCTGAAACTTGCTGACCACCCTTCCCAAAGAGTCATCAAACTCTTGATTTTTGTTCATATTTACCAAAATTTCAATCACCTCTTGATCTGCCACATCTTGAAATATCTGTTTTGCTACATTGGCTTCTTTGATCAATATGTCCTGCTGTGCTAACTCTTCTTATGTCAAGGAATGGGCAATTGCTTCCCTTTCCATTGACTCTTTAATAAGTATTTCTTTCTCAGCAAGAGCAGCAGCAGCAATATCTACAAAGGATACATCCTTCTCAACATACACAATAGGTTCATCATCAGTTGCTAAACCTTTTCCCTTTTCCTTCCTTTTCAGCACCTCTTCTTCATCCTCTTGCTCATCACTTCCAAACTCATCAATCTCTCTAAATAAGTTTTCCAATTCAAAGTCATGCTCCCTCTTGGAACTAGCTTTTTGATCATCGTTTGGCTCAGTGTGTTCTAGTTCCTCAGTAGCAGCATTCACATTTACATTCTCCACACTCATCTCCTCATCCACAATCTCAGTCAATTCTTCTGTAAGTACAACCTCTTCATCATCATTGGTTACTTCTTCTCTCACATCCATTACAGATTCATCACTATCATCGTACTCATTCATGATCATCTTCAAACCATCAACATTTTCAACACTTACAGCATCAGCCATAACCACATCATTATCATCTATATTCTCCCTTTGTTTTGGGGCAGCTGAGGTCTTCTCAACCTCCTGCACCAGGGTTCGAATCATCAATTCAGCATCAGCTAACCTTTTCAATAACATTTCATTTTCACTAGTTAGCTCTTCATTCTTTCTTCTCAAATCAACATTCTCATCCCTATCCTCCTCAACTTGTCTTTTCAATTCATCATTTTCAAACATCAATTCAGCATTTCTTTGGAACATATCATCATGTGGACTTGTAGGGTTTGATGTAGTAAATGGTTCAAAGTCAGGTTGGTTGGTGGTAGGTGTTTGTGGTGTTGGTGATTGATGTGTGTATTGATGTGTAGATGTTTCTGGTTGGTCTAGGGTAAGGGTTTGAGGTGGTGTTTGATGTGGTGAGATTGGTGGTGGTGAGAGTGGTAGTGTTGGAATTGGTTGTTCAAGTTCTTCTCTTTGCTCCCCCTGTACAGGTGCCATAATCTCCATCTCCAAATCATCTCCACCGTCATTGCCATCAACATCATCATCAGAGTCTCCTTCAGCACTCTCATCATTACCCCCTTCTTCCTCCTCTGAGCTCAGCTCAGGCACAGGCATTATAGCCAAATCATGGTTTAACAACCAAGGTAAAATTTCAAATGGAACATTTGCATTGAAGTTATTTGAGACACATGGATTTTTTATTCTCTTGTATGCATCAGGATCTTGCAGTTTATGAGTGACTCCAATTGTTGGTAAATCTTGTAATGTGTTGTTGAAAATGATCTGCAGGAATCTTGAGTACTGTAAAAATCTTTTTCTTTCTGGTTTCTTCAGATTCCCCACTAACCCCTCAAAAATAATCTTTGAAAAATTAAATGGCAGATCAAAGATTGTTCCAATTGTGGCATTTGCTAGATCAAGACTCATCAGAGTCCATGATCCCTTCTCGGAGCAAATCCATGAATGATGTGATGAATAAGAAATCTGTATAGCATCGGAAACAGACCCTTCTGAAACTGTCCTTCATGGACATTTCCTTGATACCCCATCGTTTCTTTAAAAATCTTCAATAAGTGCTTTGTATTAAAGTTGATGTGATTGTGATCATCGTCATTTAGTCTCAAACACCTTCTGATCAACCTTTCAGTGATCTGGATCTCCTGTCTGGCCACGGTTGCTTCTATTCATTTTCCATTTACATCTTTAACGAGCTCTGCTGATCTCCAGAAATCCAAGAAGTGATTTCTGTAAATAATTGGGCTTTCAGTAAGAGCAAAGCTGATGTTTGACCGCGCCATCCATAAAATCATACGAGCCATAGGTTCATTCTCTGGTGTGACTTGTAGTAACGCGCACATGTTGTTCTTTGGCTCAAAAACATACTTTGGCTCGTTGTCTACCATATCTGTAATACATAAACAAACACATTCAAAGTGAAATTAGACATAAAGTTTAACACTTTAGACAATTTCAGTGTATAAAAATGAAGAACATAGGGAGAAATCTTCAAGAACCTGTTCTTCGACAAATTTATAACCTAAACACATAAACAGAGTGTTAGTACTCGAATACATAATCAAGTCACATTACAATCTAATCGTGATCGGAAAACATAATATTTAATGCATACCGAGTCGGAATTAGAAGGCTGACACAATTAGGGTTTGGATTACAGAATGCTATAAGTCGGTTAGGTTTCTTTGAGAGTAATGATTTGCAGTTGAAGGAGAGAGAAGGAAATAATGTTGAAAAATTTGCCTAAGCCCCTCTTTTATACCTTTTTGAAAGTGGGTTTTAAATACTTTTTGTTTTCTTGTGAATTATTAGCTGTCAACCGGTAACATTATCCACTTGATATATTAAAAGCATTTAATTTCATTTAAGTTTATAAGACCTTACTCGAGAGATTTATTTATTCAAAGTCTACTCGGTCTTCTTCCACTAACAAACCTTACTCGGTCAAACTTTGCTCGGAAAATTTTCAATTTGAATATACAAAGTTTGCCTGAATTCTTTTATTTTCAAACCTTGCTCGATCTAGTAAATTAATTTAAAGTTAAGATATAATGAAGAAAGCTTACCCGAAATACTTAATTTCTTGAGAAATAAGACAAATAATCAAATATAGTTATCAAATAAACATTCTTACTAAGAATCAATTAAGATCCTCACAAAGATTTTTCAAATTCAAATTAAAACTTATCTAGCATGAACCCTAAAAATCATAGTCACATTTTGTCATATTAACTAACATATTCAAACAACGTATTCATTCAAGTATGAATCACTAAACAAATTCATCATACCAACTCACATATTCAATTAACGCATTCATCCAAGTATGATTCTAAACAATTTCATCATACTAACTCACATATTCAATCAATGCATTCATTCAAGTATGCTTGTATGAAGAGTGTGCTCGAGCACTCTTACAAGTGTAAAGTGTGCTCGGACAACAATCTTATGCAAAGTATACCCGAATAACTTTCATATAGTACAAAGTGTGCTCGAAAAGAAATTCTAGCAGACAGTGTACTCGGAAAGTTAAAGTTTGAAACTACCAAGTATATTGAAGGAACACAAGTGTACCCGAAATATAAAGTGTGCTCGGAAAACAAAGTTTGCCCGAAAACACTTGTAATTTCAAAGAGATCATAAACACACATATCACAGAGCATGCTCGGAATGAAATTAAACACATAAACATTTAAGTATGCTATAGTCTAAAATTTCATAGAGCTTGCTCGAAAATCCTAAGTTAGCACTAAGCTTGCTAGGATAAACACATTTAATCATCAGGTATGTCCTTACTCGAGGAAACTCAACATATCAAACCATACCCAAAACATGACAAACTTAAACAGTAACATCTAAGCGTGCCCGGGAAGATTAACAAGCCTTTCCTAACAACATATTCATACAAAGCTTACTCGGTGTACTTACTCAAGTTCACAAAGTTTGCTTGGAAACACAATCAGCATATAACATGCATAGCTTACTCGAAACCAGCATATAACATGCATAGCTTGCTCGAAACAAGAATTTCTTGTTAAAAGATAGCTATTTCAACACATAATCATCTCAAGACTTCAAGCTTACTCGGGAAATTGAGTGCAACAGTGTACTCTACCCGAAAAGTGTAAACACTTCAAAGTATGCTCAAAAATCATAAAGTTAGTCAGAAATGACTAAGCTTACTCGGAAAGGTTGAGATTTTTCAAACCTTACCCGAAACAACATATTCACACATAGACAACTGTTTTGTACTCGGAAAGGTTAAATCTTACCCGAAAATACATATTCAAACAGTTTGTGCTCGAGAAGGTTATAAATTATCAAACCTTACTCGAACTTACATATTCACACATAATCAACTGTTTTGTACTCGGAAAGGTTAAACCTTACCCGAAAATACATATTCAAACAGTTTGTGCTTGAGAAGGTTATAAATCATCAAACCTTACTCGAACTTACATATTCAACCTATTTTAGGCAAAATGCAACACTTTTTGACTTAAACCACTTGTCAAAGACATTTCTAAGTTATGTATCATTTCAGAACATAGTTTAAGAGCAAATGGTGCATTTAGAGATCAAATTTTAGTTATAATTCATTTCAAAACAATTTCTTTATTAAACTAAAAAGATCTCAGGAATGGGATCATATTGACTAAGTAGCTATCTCAGAACTTCACTCCCAGCATTATTAGGACAACTTAGATATGTTAACAGCAGGTATAAACTTAGCATGATTTTCATTTCTTTGGTGATATTATTAAATTTCAATTTGAGCATAATGCAATAATGGTCAACACTGTGCTATGATGCCTCATATCTATTCTCAAAGCTTATTTGGCTTTCCCCAGATCACCCCAAATTGACTCCAACCTCCTGTATTTGGTCAAAAATAGTTTTTGTATGACAGAACTTATTGTATTTTTTTTTGTAATTTTTTAGATTCAAACATATATAGAGGTTGAACGTTGGACTTACAGTTTGCAACATGCCTTTCATTCAAGATGAGACAGATTTTGCCAACATCTTTGTAGTTCTTGTTGTAACCCTCTTGTTTGATAAAATATTTAAAACACTTATCAACTTTTGGTTGATTTATTCCTTCTTCCCCTTGTTTTTGATATTTTCTCAAATTTTCTTAAAGCATGTTCTTTGTCATATTTAAAAATGTTTCATTTTGGTTGACCAAATAACAACAGGCTCGTGTATGACTGGGTAATCACTTTTCTGCCGTATCATTCGGAGACATCTATCTTGAGACATGCAAAACAACAATGCATCTCCAAATAAAGATTAGCATATTCATTATGTTTATATCACCTTAGATTTTACATCATCATGGGAAAGTAACCATACATGTTAATGACTATACTAAGGCCCTTTTTTTTTGCCTAATAATTCCATATGAGCAGCTAAGTAGTCAATGTACTATCATTTCCCATAAACACAGTTTAATATTCAGTCACCCCAATATCTCTTTCTTATCAGGTTAATGGCTATCCTGTTTTGACCAAAAGTGGTCAATAGGACCAAACATACATGTGAATATATGTCCTGTCAAAGTCAGAGTTATTGACATAGTTTTAAGTGAAGAAATAAAAAACAAGTCATAATTGCCCCAAATGCATTCAGTTTTCAGGTCAATGGCTATCCTTTGAATCTGTAGAGATTTAAGGACCAAACATACACAAGTGCATGTCCTTCTAACTGGGCAAATGCCATAATTTCAGCAAAAAATAACTACTTGAGACTTTCCCTTTTAAAAAAAACTTTCTTTTAAGCTTCTTAAAAGCTTGAACTGAATAATCTTATCATATCTCTACACGATTAATCAACTTGCTCATGTTTTGACCAAAATATAGTATTTATGCAAAATCCATTATAAATTTCATTGAATCACTTAATTTTGACATAAAACACATTTTGACACAAACAGTTGCATCACACACTCAAATCTTAATCATTCTTAACATCATCATGAAAAACAGACTGTACTCTCATTCAATGTCTATCCTATCTTAACAACTTCAGAATATCAGATTAAGAACATATTCAAGTAACCATAAACATTGATTACTCATGACATCATATAAGCATTCAGCTTCACCTAAACAGATCAAACTACCTATCATAACATCAGATCAGTTAACATAATAGTCAAGTATTACCATCAATTTCAAGCAAATTGCACAGATAGTTACTTAAGCACCTATCAGTTAACATCAAACTTGTGACATACTCAAAACATATTCAATCAACATTTAGTTGAAACATAATCAATATGTGTTATCTCTAATAAAATAATTAGTTATCACAGAGAGACACACATAGAAACAGTTAAGTCACATAACATTTAACATACTCAGTAACATATTCAGCAACATATTCAGCAAGTGTAACCTCTAATAAAATATTCAAGTAGCACATAGAGGTACCCAACTAAGCACACATCCTTAATCAGATTTCATCAGAGTTAATCATCCCCAGGGCTTTCAAAAGAAAGTTGAATCTGGTTCTATCAAGTGCTTTGGTGAATAGGTCAGCCAAATTATCACTTGTATCAACTCTTTGCATTTCAATCAAACCTTTTTCACTGCAATCTCTGATGAAGTGATGTCTGATTTCAATGTGCTTAGTCTTAGAATGTTGCATAGGATTCTTAACAGTAAAATATGCAGCAGTATTATCAATCAGAATAGGGGTGTTTAGAAAATTCAAACCATAGTCCAGCATCTGATTTTGAATCCAGAGAACTTGTGCACAGCAGGCAGATGCAGCAACATATTCAGCTTCTGCAGTGGAGATTGATACTGTAGTCTGTTTCTTGCATTGCCATGACACTAGCCTTTCTCCCAAAAACTGGCATCCCCCTGATGTTGACTTTCTACTCATATTGCATCCATCATAATCACTGTCTGTATATGCAATCAGATCAAAGGATTGGTTCTTTGGATACCAAATCCGTAAGTCTGGTCTTCCCTTCAGGTATCTGAATATTCTTTTAACAGCATTCATGTGGGAAACTTTTGGATTTGACTGGAACCTAGCACACACACACACAACAAACATGATATCTGGTCTTGTTGCAGTCAGATACATCAGAGATCCAATCTTGGCTCTGTATTCATGTTCATCAACTGACTCCCCCTTTTCATCAGCTATCATCTTTTCTTTGGTGTCCATTGGAGTTGAAGCAGTCTTGTAATCATGACAGTTGAACTTATTCAAAATGTCCTGCACATACTTAGTTTGGTGAATGAAGATCCCTTCAGCCTTTTGTTGAACCTGCAGCCCCAAAAAGAAGTTCATTTCACCCATGGAACTCATGCTGTACTTGGACTTCATCACCTCTTCAAACTCCAAACACATATTTTCATTTGTTGATCCAAAGATGATATCATCAACATAGACTTGTAAAAGCAGCAAATCTGACCCTTTTCTTTTGTAGAAGAGTGTCTTATCAATGGCTCCCCTTGTGAAACCATTTTCAAGTAAATGATTTGATAGCTCATCAAACCATGCTCTAGGAGCCTGATGCAATCCATAAAGGGCTTTGTTTAACTTATACACCCTGTTTGGATACATGGGATCCTCAAAACCTGGTGGTTGAGCCACATACACTTCTTCATCAATCTTTCCATTTAGGAATGAAGATTTAACATCAAGCTGGAATACTCTTATGTTCTTTGAGGCAGCATATGCAAGGAAAATTCTTATGGCTTCCAGTCTTGCAACTGGTGCAAATACTTCCTCAAAGTCTATCCCTTCTTCTTGAAGACATCCCAGTGCTACAAGTCTTGCTTTGTTCTTAATCACCAAACCCCTTTCATCCCTTTTGTTTCTGAACACCCATTTGGTTCCAATTGCATATCTGTCATGTGGCTTGTCTACAAGATCCCACACGTGTAGATCTCTAAACTGGGCCAATTCCTCTTGCATAGCCTCTACCCAACTATTGTCTTTTAAAGCTTGAGCAATATTCTTTGGTTCTAATTGGGATAGAAAGCAAGAGTAAAGACAGATGTTTGCTATCTCAGAATGACTTCTTGTTACTCTTTCATGCAAGTCACCAATGATATTTTCAGCAGGATGAATCTTTTCAACAGTAGGAGTTTGTATTATCATATTTGTAGACAGATTTGTGTCAAGATTTGATTCATTAAGTTCAGTTTCTTCAATGAACAAATCAGCTTCTGCATCATGAAACTCTGGTGCTTCATCATTGGTTTCTTCTGAAGTAGATGCACCATTGTTTCCCAGATTCAAGATTTGAAACAAGTCTTGAAATCTTGCTGTTGTTGCAGCTTCATCTTCATTTGATTGGTTGCCTGTGTCACTCCTATTCTGAACATGATCATTTTGTACATTAGGACTGTCTTGACTTGTTATCTCCTGATCTTGTTCAATTGCATTGCTTGAGGAGCTCTTCACAAAAGTGTATTCCTCTTCTTTTCTAGCAACCTTCTTCCACAATTCTTCCAAGTCCAGTTCTCTTTCTTCTTATTCTCTTCAATCACACTGGTCTTGTAGAATGAATCATCAAAGTCTTTAGAATAAATCTTGAATGACTTTATTAGTCTCTCATGATCAAACAGCCATGTTGCACCACTGACTGTATTGAATTGATTTTCATTAAAAATGATGTCAGATGACTCTATCACACTTATGTGATCTTTCACATATACTCTGTAAGCTTTTGAGTGTGTAGAATACCCAACAAAGAAACAATCTAGTGACTTAGTTTGAAACTTGTTCAAATAATCTCTAGTGTTCAATAGAAAACATTTGCAACCAAAAGGCTTGAAAAACTTGATGTAAGGCTTTCTGTTATTGAAAATTTCATATGGAGTCTTGTTATGCCTTTTGTTTACAAGTACCCTGTTCTGAACATAACATGCTGTATTGATTGCTTCAGCCCAAAAAGTGACAGGCAAATTTGCATCAGTCAACATGGTTCTGGCAGCTTCTATCAAAGTTCTGTTTCTTCTTTCTGCCACACCATTTTGTTCAGGAGTTCTAGGAGTTGAGAATTGTTGAAATATTCCTTTCTTTGTGCAGAATTCTTCCATAACTCCATTTTTGAACTCTGTACCATTGTCACTTCTCATCATTTTGACTTTCTTATTCAGCTTGTTCTCAATCATTGTAACACAACCCATAATCAACTCAGCAGACTCATCCTTGGTACTTAGGAAATAGACCCAAGTATATCTTGAATAGTCATCAATGATCACCAGACAATATCTTTTCTTTCCAATACTTGGCATACTCACAGGACCAAAAAGATCCATGTGAAATAACTCAAGTGGTTGATCAATTGAATTGATGAGCTTTGTCTTATGAGTAGACTTGTGTTGCTTGCCATTTTGACATGAATCACACTGATCATCAAACTTAAATTCTCTTGTAGGTAAACCAATCACATGTTCACCCTTGACCAGTCTATTCATGTTCTTTAAGTTTACATGACACAATTTCCTATGCCACAATTTTGATTCATTTTCAGTGGCTTTGGAAACAAAACATGCACCACCTCTTGAAATGGCTTCTTTCATATTCAACTCATATAAGTTGCCATTTCTGGGTGCCATCATCATAATCATCTCAGGTGGAATCACAAATTCAGGTTTTAAGATGAAGAAATGAGAATCATCAAAACTAACTTTGTAACCTTTATCACACATCTGTGATATGCTCAGAAGATTGTATTGAAGTACCTCAACATGAAACACATTATCAAATGACACCTTTCCATTTGTCAAGATTCCTTTACCCACAATCTTTCCACCATTTTCATCACTCCCAAAGGCAACAGGACCTTCGTATTTCTCTTCATAGTTCACAAGTGACCTCTTTTCACAAGTCATGTGCCTAGAACAACCACTATCCATATACCATATGTCATTCAATGGAGTGGCCTGTTCCTGCACAAAGAGAAATTTGATTAGTTAAGTGATGAGGTGCAAGTTTCATCAACTTGCAACTTATCAGTGTCAATTTCAGTGACAGCCTGGGAAGTGAGTGTTGTAGATTCAGGATCTGCATGAGTGATTTCCAGATTATCAGAATGATCAGTTTCATAGCCACATTCTCTTGGTGTTTTGAAAAGTGAAACTGAACATTGAGGCTCAACTGAGTCAGTGACATTTTCTTTCAAGACATAGTCTTTTGTTTCTGAGTAGTCTCTTACATCAGCCACAGCTTCAATTTTAGTTTCTGCTTTAGGTTTCCAAGTGAAACCTTATGGTTCATATCCATGTTTCATCAAGAACTTCTCATCACCAGTAAGCTCAGTTGATTTCATTCTCTGATAAGTATCTTTTCTTCTTGTCTTTTCACTGTTTGATGATCCATATGATTCATCAGACTTAACTGATTGAATGTCTTGATTAATCTTCAATGACTGATTTTTCTTCTTTGTCATCTTCTTGTGCTTCTGTGGTGACTTACTTCTTTTTGCACACGCAGTCATATGTTTCTTTCCTTTGATTTCAACATTCTCTTCATTAATTGTCTTCTTTCCACAGACATTCCCTTTTCCCAAATACATTTCATATTTCTGTTTGTACAATGCAAAGTCTTGACCATACATTTTTCCATATGGTACATGAAATGGTTTGAGTTTGAATCTTTCATGACATGAATCTGTGTGGTGACCATATTCATCACATTTTCTGCACCAAACCTTTCCTTTGAAGACTTCATGTTCTTTTGGTTTCTTGAATCTTTCACTTGGCTTAGGTGTATTGACTCCTAAAGTCTTCTGTTTCTTCAAACCATCAAAGTCAATTGAAAAAGGAACAAATTCCTCAATCTTGATGTCTTGTCTTTCAACATTGCTTTTGACAAAGACAATCTTCTTCATAATCATAGGTTCTTCATTACTGCTTTCTCTAACCCTTGACTGTCTTTTCTCATATTCTTCCATTGTCTCCACCTCTCCAACATCCAACACTTCATGACTAGAAAAGATTGGATAAACTGGGATAAAGATTTCTGTATAAGTCTTTTCATTCACCTTCTTCTTCTTGTTGTTCTACTTTATCCTATTCAATACAATCTTGCTTAGAGGTCTGACTGCATTGTAGTTTATCTTTCTCCTTTCACAGATATCAAAAGAGACATGTTCCCTTTTAATGTTATCATTTTGTTTCTTTGATTTTGGTGGGATTGGTGGATACTTTGGAAGCTTATCAACATGTTCAGGTTTTTTATACTTTCTTCCCTTTTCAGCAACTTGAATTTCCTTTTCAGTGATTTGATCACTCAAATCACTCAGATCATCTTGATCCAACTCATCTGAATCAAAGTCATCCTCAGAGACTTGAACTCCAATAGACTTTTCCATTTTCACTTCTTTCTTAATTACAAACTCTCCATCTTCATTCACTTCTACCTTTTTGTATAAATCAACAAATTCTTTCCTGTCTTGAAAGACATCTTTGAATTGTTGTAAGTATGCATCTCTTTTCTCTTTGTCAACCTTTGGCATAAAGTTGTTGTTGAATGGAGGTGGAACTGTCTTGTATTTGTCCTGTTCTTTCACTTGATTCAGTATTCCACAAATGTTCCCAGTTGAGACCAAATTCTTAAGAAATTCAGTTTCAACCTTTAGTCTTGTGTTTTGCACCTTTTCTTCAATCAACATCTTCTTTAGACCATCAATCTCAGTGATGTATCTTGTTTGAGATCTATAAATGATCATACAATCATCTTCAAGGCTCTTAATCTTTTCATCACTTATCATTTCACTTGCCTCATACTCATTTATGATACTTTGCTTTCTAAAACACTCACCTTCCAGCTTGCCTACTTTTGTTTTTAGTTCACTACTAAGTTCATTCAAATCAACTGTAGGAGCAGAGTGTACCTGAGAGGAGGTTCCCTTTTCTTTCTCAATTATAGCCATGAATGCCACATTTGCCTTTCTGATGTCATCAGCAATATCCTCCTCATGACTGCTCCAATCAAAACTTCCTTCATGTTGTGTAGTCACTGCCACATTTCCTTGATTTCTGATCGATTTTGATTTGCTGGAACAATGTTATTTTGACTATTTTGAGTTGCTTGAAGGTTTTGATTGTGATTCATTTGAGGCTGAAATCCTTGACTCTGTTGCATACCCTGTTGCTGATTGTTCATCAGAGGCTGAAAGTTGTTGAAGTTTGGATTGTAACTGTTGTTGTTATTGAAGTTGTTCATTTGATTGCTGTTGTGGTTGAATCTTGACAGATTTTGCTGGTAATGCTGTTGACTTCTTGATTGATTCTGTTGATATTGAGGTTGACCTTCTGGTTGTTGATTCTGAAATTGATTCATTTGAAAGTTTCTTGGTTGATTGCATTCTCTTGCAAAATGACCAGATTGCTGACAATTGTAGCATATTTCTTTTGACTTGTCAAACCCAATCCTGTCATTTGGACCAGAAACCAGAGATCTACCAGTTCTATTGTACAGCCTTCTACTTCTCAATCCCAACTTAGCAGCTTGCCATTTCAAATACATATCTTCTAAGTCATCTGCATCAATTTGTTCTAAATCATCTTGAACCACACTTGTGTGAATCATGTTCTTTGCAACAAATGCATTATATGACTCAGTGAACATAGAAAATAAAGCTTGTGTCTCATTACTTTGAACATGTCCTGTTCCAGGGTTAGGAACATTTCCATTAGACACAGAGGCATAGTCAGAATCATCAATCAATTGCACATTGAACCTTTGCTGATTTCCTTGAGTGCTTGTGCTACCCCCAATAAAAGATTTTGGAGTCACAACATTATGTTCAGCTGGTTCTTCTATTATGGGAATCTGTTGTTGATTCTTAATAGACAGATTTCCCATTGGTGCAATCAAAGCATTTGAAACATGAAAACTTGGTCTATCTTCCTTGATCATCTCATTTTAAATCATTTCAAGTTCAGCAGCTTGAAGAAAACATACCACATCATCCAATTTCAATTCATTGAAATTCTGCTTTTGAAGGATGAATTTGCAAGCAGTATACCATTCTTTTGGCATTGAGTTGAGCAACTTTGTATTCAAATCAAAGTCAGTCATTACATAATCAGTTGTTCTCAACTCATTCACAATACTCAGAAAGCGTTCTAGTATTGACTTCAACCTTTCTCCATCTCTATACTTGAACCTTTCCAACTGTTGCTTCAGTCTTTGCTTCTTAATGTTCTTCAATTCAGTGTTCCCTTCATACATCTCAAGGATGGCATCATACATTTGTTTGGCAATTGTGTGATGAGCCACCTTGGTCAGAATCTCCCAAGACAAACCTAGCTTAATCATAGCCAAGGCTTTGTCATCCACCTTTCTCATCTTTTCTCTTATAGCAGCAGTGGCAGTAGCATTTGCACCTTCTTCAACAGTAGTTTGTGGACCATTCTTGATGGAGTTCCACATGTCAATGTCATTGTAGCATATGGCTGCTTCAAAGAGTACCTTCCATTTGATAAAGTTTTCCTGTCCATACAACCTAGGTATCTTGTTAGTAGACACCTCTTGTTCATCATATCCAGACATTTTGAGAAAACAAAAATCAGTTTCTTATAAAAAAGTTTTCAAAATAATCAGATCTGAAACCAGAATGCTCAGATCTGATGTGTCTGATGTGATTAGAACAAGATTTAGATATAAAGATTAAAACTTTAAATGAAACAAAGAAGAGAAAACACCGAAAAATTGTAGATCTGGAAGAAAAATGAAAAACAGGGCAGCTGACGTCACAAATCAATCGAACAGTGCTCTGCTTACATTATTCTTCTTCAAATCTTCAATCAGCAACAATCTTTCTAAAAAATAGCAGTAACAGGCTTTGATACCACTTGTCAGGTCCCGATTTTGAATGGTCGATTCGGCTCGGATCTTTAATCAATCATGTCATAACTCACACAAAATTAATCGTGTAGACAAGAGAGTTAATGACGGGTTGGTGTATTTAGAAAGATATCCGTTTGTTAAAGGCGGAATCAATAACAAACATACGGTTGCAATGAGTATTCAAAGATCGAAGACACACACAGAATTCACTCAAAAGATTTCCATTTATATAAAGTTAATCATACAAAAGGAGTAATCGATTTAGGGTTTATAAGGAATCCTCGGACATCCGTTACACACACAAAATATTCTCAATTAATGTGTCGTGTGTATTCTGTCTCTCTGTGTCTCTCTTTTTCGGTCTCTTTTGGCGGCGTACCCTAATTATTCTATTTATAGGCCTGCCAACCTAGGACAGCTGTCATTCCTTCTAGAAACCCTATCCGATAGTACATATTCAAAAATAAAACTAAGTGTAAAACAAGTCTTCCGGGTAGGCTTTTCATTAAACTTCAGTCTCCGAGTACGCAGTGTACTTGGCCTTCCTTCAGACTTGGTAAACATAGAAGTGTACTCAGGATCAGTTTCCGGGTAGACTTTACTTAAAGAATATTTTACCAAGTAAAATATTCACCGAGTAGACTTCAATCTTCTTGGACTTATCAAACTTTGCTTGACAAATCCTTACAAGCAACCTTGTTCTTCTATGATCCTGTTCGGCTCATTGTCAGTTGAACAACTTATTGATAAGGCGTACTCGGGAGTACATACCTTACTTGAGCAGAACCTTACTCGAAATAACCTAGAGATATTCTATTAACTCATCAAGTATACTCGGACCATAATTATTAAAGAATACATTGCCCGGTCTTCCAATCACTTGGCTTCATGGACTTGGTTGACCAAACCTTACTCGGAAGAGTAATATACTTGGTCTTGAAGAACAACCCTGCTTGACAAAGTGAACCTAACTCGGATATGCTAAATCAATGATCCATACTCGGAAATCACTAAAAGGCATACCTTGCTCGGATATCCACTTAAGAAGACTATTTGAAGTAAACCTTGCTTGGGAGGCAAAATCTCGTACTCGGCTAAGTAAAAGCTTACTCGAAGGTCCAAGGTGTGCTCGGATTTAATACTTAGCAGTTTCTGAGGAGGTTGAGAAGATTCCAATCTTCCATATTCTTTGTTTTCGGTCAAAACTCCTCATTTGGGTCAAATTCTTGACCCAACACATTTCTTTGGTGATATGATTAAGGTTCAATTTAAGCATAATGCATTAATGGTCAATACTGTGCTATGATGCCTCATATCTCTTCTCAAAGCTTATTTGGTTTTCCCCAGATCACCCCAATTTGACTCCAACCTTCTGTATTTGGTCAAAAATTATTTTTTGTATGACATAACTTATTGAATCTTTTTGTATTTTTGTTTTTCAAACATATATAGAGGTTGAACGTTGGACTTACAGTTAAATAACATGCCTTTCATTCAAGATGAGACTGATTTTGTCAACATCTTTGTAGTTCTTAGTTGTAACCCTCTTGTTTGATAAAATATTTAAAACACTTATCAACTTTTGGTTGATTTATTCATTTTTCCCCTTGTTTTTGATATTTTCTCAAATTTTCTAACACATGTTCTTTGTCATATTTAAAGATGTTTCATTTTTGGTTGACCAAATAACAACAGGCTTGTGTATGACTGGGTAATCACTTTTCTGCCTATCATTGGAGAGATTTATCTTGAGACATGCAAAAACAACTATGTATCTCCACATAAAGATTAGCATTTTCATTATGTTTATATCACCTTAGATTTTACATCATCATGGGAAAGCAACCATACATTTTAATGACTATACTAAGGCCCTTTCAGCCTATTAAATCCATATGATTGGCTAAGTAGTCAATGTACTATCATTTCCCAAATAAACACAGTTTAATATTCAATCACCCCAATATCTCTTCATTGGCAGGTAAATGGCTATCCTGTTTGATCAAAAGTGGTCAACAGGACCAAACATACATGTAAATATATGTACTTTCAAAGTCAGAGCTATTGACATAGTTTTAAGTGAAGGAATAAGAAACAAGTCATTATTGCCCCAAATGCATTCAGTTTTCAGGTCAATGGCTATCCTTTGAATCTGTAGAGATTTAAGGACCAAACATACACAAGTGCATGTCCTTCCAACTGGGCAAATGACATAGTTTTCAGCAAAAACAACTACTTGAGACTTTTCTTTAAAAATCCTTCTTTTAAGCTTCTTTTAAAGCTTGAACTGAATAATCTTATCATATCTCAGCACCATTAATCAACTTGCTCATGTTTTGACCAAAATAAAGTATTTATGCAAAATTCATTAGAAAACTCTATTTTATAACTTAATTTTGACATAAGACTCATTTTGACACAAACAGTTGTAACATAATCAAATCTTAATTAAACACAACATCATCAAGACAAGCAGACAATATTAACATTCAAGGTCTAGCCTATCTTAATAACATCAAATGATCATATGATACACATAATCAAGCAATTTATCAATGATGTTAGTTAAGCTCACATTAACAAGTAATCCATAACCGTAACACTCATTCTAACATCACAAATGCACATAAACTGATAATTATGCAAGCATATTAATCAGATCAAACATGTCAAAAATATGCAATCATAGTCAGTTACAACACATATTAGTCAACATAATCAAGCAACATAATCAATATCAGACTCAACCACATTCACACAACATTCAATTTGTGAGACCTCTAACAAAATAATCAGTTAGCACATAGAGGTACACAACTAGGCACACATCCTTAATCAGATTTCATCAGAGTTGATCATTCCCAGGGCTTTTAGAAGAAAGTTGAACCTGGTTCTATCAAGTGGTTTGGTGAATATGTCAGCCAAATTGTCACTTGTATCAACTCTTTGCATTTCAATCAAACCTTTTTCACTGCAATCCTTGATGAAGTGATGTCTGATTTCAATGTGCTTAGTCTTTGAATGTTGAACTGGATTCTTAACAGTAAAATATGCAGCAATATTGTCAATAAGAATAGGGGTGTTCAGAAAATTCAAACCATAGTCCAACATCTGATTTTGAATCCATAGAACTTGTGCACAGCAGGCAGATGCAGCAACATATTCAGCTTCTACAGTGAAGATTGAGACAGTAGTCTGCTTCTTGCATTGCCATGACACTAGCCTTTAACCTAAAAACTGACATCCTCCTGAGGTTGACTTTCTGCTCATGTTACAGCCATCATAATCACTGTCTGTATAGGCAATCAGATCAAAAGATTGGTTCTTTGGATACCAAATCCCTAAATCAGGTCTTCCCTTCAAATATCTGAATATTCTTTTAACAACATTCATCTGGGAGACTTTAGGACTTGACTGGAATCTTGCACACACACATACAGCAAACATGATATCTGGTCTTGTTGCAGTCAGATACATCAGAGAACCAGTTTTGGCTCTATATTCATTTTCATCCACAGGCTCCCCCTTTTCATCTGCAATAATCTTTCTTTGGTGTCCATTAGAGTTGAAGTTATTTTGTATTCATGATAGTTGAACTTGTTCAAGATGTCTTGCACATATTTATTTTGGTGAATGAAGATCCTTTCAGCTTGTTGTTGAACTTGCAATCCAAGAAACAAGTTCATTTCTCCCATAGAGCTCATGTTGTATTTGGACTACATTACCCCTTCAAACTCCATGCACATTTGTTCATTTGTAGATCCAAAGATGATGTCATCTACATACACTTGTAACAGAAGTAAGTCTGATCCCTATATTTTGTAGAAGAGTGTCTTGTCAATGGCTCCTCTTTTAAAACCATTTTCAAGAAGATGATTTGACAGCTCATCATACCATGCTCTAGGAGCCTGATGCAATCCATAAAGGGCTTTGTTTAGCTTATACACCCTGTTTGGATACACTGGATTCTCAAAACCTGGAGGTTGAGCTACATACACCTCTTCATCAATCTTTCCATTTAGAAATGCAGACTTAAACACTTTAATGTTCTTTGAGGCATCATATGCAAGAAAGATCCTGATAGCTTCAAGTCTTGCAACAGGTGCAAAGACTTCCTCAAAGTCTATTCCTTCTTCTTGAAGACATCCTAGTGCCACAAGTCTAGCTTTGTTCTTAATCACCAAACCCCTTTCATCCCTTTTGTTTCTAAAAACCCATTTGGTTCCTATTGCATATCTGTCTCTTGGCCTATCAACAAGATCCCACACATGTAGGTCTCTGAACTGTGCCAGTTCCTCTTGCATTACTTCCACCAAACTATTGTCTTTTAGTGCTTGAGCAATGTTCTTTGGCTCTATTTGGGATAGAAAGCAGGAGTAAAGACATATGTTTGCAATTTCAGAATGACTTCTTGTAACTCTTTCATGCAAATCTCCAATGATGTTTTCAGAAGGATGATTCTTTTCCACATAAGGAGTTTGTACAATCATATATGTAGACAAATTTGTGTCAAGATTTGTTTCATTGAGATCTGGTTCTTCAATGATCCAATCAGTTTCTGCATCATGAAATTCTGGTGCTTCATCATTATGTTGTCCTGAGGTAGATGCACCATTGTTTTCTAAATTCTGTCTTTGAAATAGATCTTGAAATTTTGTAGCAGATGCAGCTGATTCTTCACTTGTTTGGTTGCTTGTGTCTCCCTCATTCTGAACTTGATCAATCTGTACATCTTGATTGTCTTGATTGTTCTCAGTATGATCATGTTCAGGATTGTGATTGTTTTCTTGATCTTGTTCACCAATGTCACATGAGGAATTCTTCACAAAAGTATACTCCTTTTCTTTTCTAGAAACCTTCTTCCATAATTCTTCCAAGTCCAATGTTTTCTTCTTTTTCTCTTCAATTACACTGGTCTTGTAAAAAGATTCATCAAAGTCTTCTGGATGAATCTTGAAGGACCTTATCAACTTCTCATGATCAAACACCCATGCTGCACCATCAACTGTATTGAATTGATTCTCATTAAAGATGATGTCAGATGATTCTATAACACTCAAATGGTCTTTCACATATACTCTGTAAGCTTTTGAGTGTGTAGAATACCCAACAAAGAAACAGTCTAGTGATTTTGTTTGAAACTTGTTCAAATAATCCCTAGTGTTCAGAAGAAAACATTTGCATCCAAAGGGCTTGAAAAACTTGATATAAGGCTTTCTGTTGTGAAATATTTCATATGGAATTTTGTTATGCCTTTTGTTGACAAGTACCATGTTCTGAACATAGCAGGCTGTATTTATGGCTTCAGCCCAAAAAGTGATAGGTAAACTAGCATCTACTAACATGGTTCTTGCAGCTTCAATTAAGGTTCTATTTCTTCTTTCTACAACACCATTTTGTTCATGGGTTCTAGGAGCTAAGAATTGTTGAATTATTCCCTTTTGTGTACAAAATTCTTGCATAACTCCATTCTTGAATTCAGTACCATTGTCACTTCTCATCATTTTAACTTTCTTATTCAATTTATTCTCAATCATTGTTACACAGCCCTTAATCAACTCTGCAGTCTCATCCTTGGTACTTAGGAACTAAACCCAAGTATATCTTGAATAGTCATCAATGATCACAAGACAATATCTTTTCTTCCCTATACTTGGAACACTCACAGGACCAAAGAGATCCATGTGAAGTAATTCAAGTACTTGATCAATTGAGTTGATGAGTTTTGGCTTATGAGTAGATTTGTGTTGTTTTCCTTTTTGGCATGAATCACAATGATCTTCCAATTTGAACTCTCTTGTAGGTAAGCCTATAACATGCTCACCTTTGAAAAGTCTATTCATGTTCTTTAAGTTCACATGACACAACTTCCTATGCCACTTTTGATTCATTTTCAGTGGCTTTGGAAACAAAGTATGCACCTCCTCTTGAAACAGCTTCTTTCATATTCAATTCATACAAGTTGCCATTTCTTGGTGCCATCATCATAATCATTTCAGGTGGAATCACAAACTCAGGTTTAGAATGAAACAATGTGAATCATCAAAACTGACTTTGTATCCCTTATCACACATTTGTGATATACTCAGTAGATTGTACTGAAGACCTTCAACATGAAACACATTATCAAATGAAACTTTTCCATTTGTTAAGATTCCTTTTCCAACAATATTTCCACCATTTTCATCACTCCCAAAAGCTACAGGACCTTCAAACTTTTCTTCATAATTGACAAGAGACCTCTTGTCACAAGTCATGTGCCTATAACAACCACTATCCATGTACCATATGTCAATCAGAGGAGTTGACTGTTCCTGCACATAAGAAAAAGTTTGATCAGTTGAGTGATGAAGTGCAAGCCTTATCAACTAGCAGCTCATCAGATTCAGTTTCAGACACAGCTTGGGAAGTGAGTGTTGTTGGTTCAGGATATTCATGAGTGAGTTCTATATATCTGAGTTGTCTGTTTCATAACCACACTCTCTTGGGG
This sequence comes from Bidens hawaiensis, assembly GCF_021521415.1. NCBI lineage: Eukaryota > Viridiplantae > Streptophyta > Magnoliopsida > Asterales > Asteraceae > Bidens > Bidens hawaiensis. The sequence continues at coordinate 98,810 of NW_027499444.1, forward strand.
TCTTAACAAATGAGGTTGAGCTTAGAAAATCTTCTGATATAGTGTCACACTCCTTCACTACATAGTCTTTTTTTTCAGAGTAGTCTCTCACATCAGGAACTGTCTCAACTTTGGTTTCAGCCTTAGGTTTCCAAAGGAATCCTTCAGGTTCAAATCCATGTTTCATCAGAAACTTTTCATCACCAGTGAGTTCTGTTGGTTTCTTTCTAGGAAATGCATCTTTCTTTCTTGTCTTCTCACTGCTTGATGATCCTTGAGAACTATCAGATTTGACAGATTAAGTATCCTTTTTAGGGATTATTTTCAAGGGTTGAGAGCTCTTTTAAACATGCTTCACAGGAGATTTACCCCTTTTAACAGGTTTATCCACATGTTTCTTGGCTTTCATTGAATGTTTTTGGCTCTCATTCTTCAAAACTTCTTCTTCACAACCCTTTCCCATACCCAAATATTTTTCATACTTCATTTTGTAGGCCACAAAGTCTTGTCCACACTTTGTTTCATCTGGGACATGAAAAGGCTTGAATTTGAGTCTTTCATTACAAGAGTCTGTATGATGACCATACTCATCACACTTCTTGCACCAAACCTTTCCTTTATATTTCTCATGTTCTTTTTCTTTCTTGAATCTTTCACTTGGTCTTGGTGGATCATTTTCAATTGTCTTTAGTTTTTAAACTATCAAAATCAATTGAGAAGGGAACAAATTCAGCTATCCTTATGTCACTTCTCTCCACTTTTCCCTTAACAAAGACAATTTTTCTTAAGCTCAAAGGTTCCTCCTCTATGCTTTCCCTTTGTCTTGATTTCCTCTTCTCATATTCCTCCATTGTCTCTACTTCTCCAATGTCAAAGTCTTCAATGCTTGAAAAAATAGGATAAACAGGGATAAAGTTTTCAACATTCACAATTTCTTTTACCCTATTTTTGTTGTTCTTCTTTATCCTTTCCAATACTTCTTTGCTTGGAGGCTTTACAGCATTGTAACTTACATTCTTCTTTTCACATATATCAAATGACACATGTTCTCTCTTTGTTCTTTCATTATGTTTCTTCATTCTTGATGTGACAGGTGGATACTTTGGAAGTTTGTCAATAGATTCTGGTTTCTTGAATTTTCTATCTCTTTCAGCAGCTTTGATTTCCTCTTCAGTGATTTGATCACTTAAATCACTCAAGTCATCTTGATTCAAATCAATTGAGTCAAAGTCATCTTAAGAGACTTGGAATCCAATTGACTTTTCATCTTTCAAATCTTTCTTCACAACAAACTCTCCTTCTTCACTCACCTCAACATTCTTATATAAATCCACAAGTTCTTCTTTGTCTTGAAAAACATCTTTGAATTTTTGTAGATATGCATTTCTTTTCTCTTTATCAACTTTTGGCATAAAGTAGTTGTTGAAAGGTGGTGGTACTACTTTGTACTTGTCTTCTTCCTTAATTTGGTTTAGAATTCCACAGATGTTTCCAATGGAGACCAAGTTCTTCAAGAATTCATTATCAGCTTACAGTTTTGTGTTTTGCACCTTTTCTTCTATAATCATTTTCTTCAACCCATCTATTTTAGTTGTGAACCTTTTCTGTGCTCTGTAACTGTTTACACAGTCTTCTTCCAAACTTTTCAATCTTTCTTCACTTACTAGTTCACTTGCCTCATATGCATTAATGATACTTTGTTTCTTAAAACACTCCCTTTCCAGCTTGCCTACTTTCATTTTCAGTTCATTGATAACTTCTGTTAAATCAATAGTAGGAGCAGAATGTACCTGAGATGATGATCCAGTTTCTTTCTCAATTATGGCCATGAATGCCACATTTGCTCTCTTGATATCATCTGCAATGTCTTCTTCATCATTTCTCCAATCAAAGTTACCTTCATGCTGTGTTGTTACAACAATATTTCCTTGATTTCTGATCTGGTTTTGGTTGGCTGGAACAATGTTGTTTGGAATATTTTGAAGGTTTTGGTTGTTGTTTCTTTGAAAACCTTGATTTTGAGGCACTCCTTGATCATGATTGTTCATTTGAGGTTGGAAGTTGTTGAAGTTGGGATTATAGTTGCTGTTGGGATTGTTGTTGAAGTTGTTGGTGTTGGGTCTCTGCTGATATTGAGTCTGCTGTTGATACTGAGGTTGCTGATTTCTTGGTTGGTTTTGAAATTGGTTCACTTGGAAATTTCTTGGCATGTTACATTCTCTTGCAAAATGACCAGGCTGTTGGCAATTATAGCAAATGGCTTTTGACTTGTCAAAACCAATTCTTTCATTTGGTCCTGATAGAAGTGACCTACCAGTCCTGTTGTAAAGCCTCTTGCTTCTAAGAGCCAACATGGCTGCTTGCCACTTCAAATCCATGTCCTCCAAATCATCAGCATCTATCTGCTCAAGATCATCTTGCACTACACTTGTGTGAATTAAGTTCTTTGCAACAAATGCATTATATGATTCAGTGAACCTTGAAAGAAAAGCCTGTGTATCTGCTTTCATTTTTAGTTCATTGATAACTTCAGTTAAATCAATAGTAGGAGCAGAATGTACCTGAGATGATGATCCATCTTCTTGCTCAATTATGGCCATGAATGCCACATTTGCCCTCTTGATATCATCTGCAATGTCTTCTTTATGATTGCTCCAATCAAAATTTCCTTCATGTTGTGTAGTCACTGCCACATTTCCTTGATTTCTTGGTTGATTTTGGTTGGCTGGAACAGTGTTGTTTGGAACATTTTGAACTGCTTGAAGGTTTTGATTGTTGTTCATTTGAAAACCTTGATTCTGTTGCATACTTTGATTAAGATTATTCATTTGGGGCTGAAAGTTGTTGAAGTTAGGATTGTAGTTGTTGTTGGGATTGAAGTTGTTGTTGAAGTTTTGGTTGTTATTGAAGTTTTGGTTGTTGTTTCTTTGCTGATTTTGCTGGTATTGCTGCTGACCTCTTGGCTGTTGATTCTGGAATTGATTCATCTGATAGTTCCTTGGCAGGTTGCATTCTCTTGCAAAATGTCCTGGCTGTTGGCAATTGTAGCAGATTGCCTTTGACTTGTCAAATCCAATCCTTTCATTAGGACCAGAAACCAGAGATCTACCAGTTCTATTATACAACCTCTTAGTTCTCAAGGCTAACATGGCAGCTTGCCACTTCAAATCCATGTCCTCCAAATCATCAGCATCTATCTTCTCAAGATCATCTTGTACTACACTTGTGTGAATTAAATTCTTTGCAACAAATGCATTATATGACTCAGTGAACATTGAAAGTAATGCATGTGTATCACTGCTTTGACCATTTCCACCACTAGTGTAAGGAACATTCCCACTTGTCATAGAGGCAGAATCAATCAGCTGCACATTGAATCTTTGCTGGTTTCCATGATTACTTGTGCTACCACCAACAAATGATTTTGGAGTATCAGTATTAAGTTCAACAGGTTCTTCAATGATAGGAATCTGCTGTTGATTCTTGGTAGTCAAATTACCCATAGGTGCAATCAATGCATTTGAAACATTGAAGCAGGGTCTTTCCTCCTTAATCATCTCATTCTCTATCATTTCTATCTCTGCAGCTTGAAGAAAGCACACTACATCATCCAATTTCAAGTCATTGAAGTTGTGCTTCTGAAGGATGAATTTGCAGGCAGTGTACCATTTCTTTGGCATAGAATTGAGCAGCTTGTATTAAGGTCAAAGTCAGTCATGACATAGTCTGTGATTCTGAGATCATTCACTATTGATAAGAACCTCTCCAGAATAGACTTCAGCCTTTCTCCTTTTTTATACTTAAATATTTCTAGCCGCTGCTTCAATCTCTGCTTCTTGATATTTATGAATTCAACATTTCCCTCAAACATTTCAAGTATTACATCATACATTTCCTTGGCATTGGGATGATGTGCAACCTTGGTAAGTATTTCCCAAGACAGACCTAGCTTCAACATAGCTAAAGCCTTGTCATCTACTTTTCTCATCCTTTCTCTCACAGCAGTAGTTGCTGCCGGATTTGCACCTTCTACAGCTTCCCCTTGTGGACCATTCTTGATGGAGTTCCACATATCAACATCATTGTAGCAAACGGCTGCTTTAAACAAGACCTTCCATTTTGTGAAATTTTCCTGTCCATACAGTCTAGGAATCTTGTTAGTAGACACCTCTTGTTCCTCGTAACCAGACATTTTGTGAAATCAAAAGTAATTTCTTTGTAAAAACAGAGTTAAAAAATAATCAGATCTGAAAACCGGTTGTTCAGATCTGAGTTGTCTGATGTGATTAGAACAAGATTTATATATAAAAATTAAAACTTTAAATAGAATAAGGAAAAGAAAACACCAAATGATTGTAGATCTGGAAGAAAAATGAAGAACAAAGCTGCTGATGTCACTTTTCAATGTAACAGTGGTCTGCTTACGTCATTCTTCTTCAAATCTTCAATCAGCAACGATCTTTCCAAAATAGCAGCAACAAGCTCTGATACCACTTGTCGGGTTCCCGATTTCAGCTGGATCTTACTTAATCTTGTCATAACTCACACAAATAGATGTGTCGACAAAGGAGTTAATGACGGGTTGCTATATTTAGAAGGATGAACGTTTGTTAAAGGCGGAATCAATAACAAACATACGGTTGCTTAATCAGTATTCAAAGGTAACCAACACGAACAAGATTCACTCAAAAGATTTCCATTTATATAATATCAATCATACAAACTGGATAATCGATTTAGGGTTTCTTGAATGAGGGTTTTTTCCGTACGAATCCTAGGACAGCCGTCACACAAAAATATTCTCTTTTTAATTAATGTGTCGCTCTCTATCTTAGGCGGCGTGCCCTAAAACATTCTATTTAAAGGCCTGCCACCCTAGGACAGCTGTCATTCCTTCTAGAAACCCCAAACATTAATACATATTCAAATTACATAATCACAAAATATTCTAAGTGTAAAACAAGTCTTGCGGGTAGGCTTTGCATCAATCTTCATTTTCCGAGTAGGCTATATACTCTACCATCCTTCACAACTTGGTAACATAGAAGTGTGCCCGGGATCAGTTTCCGGGTAGACTTTACTTGAGGAGTATTTTACCAAGTAAAATACTCACCGGTAGACTTCAGTCTTCTTGACTTTGCCAGACTTTGCCCGACAAACCCTTACGAGCAACCTTGTTCTTCAATGGTCCATTCAACTCCTTTCTATAAAATAACTTATTTAGCAAAGTGTACTTGGCAGTACTGTTCCTTGCTTGAGTTGAACCTTGCACGATATTACTTAAGGATATTACATTTAAATCATCAAGCTTGTTCGGACCACTATTATTAATGAATACCTTGCCCGGTCTTCCAATCACTTGGCTTCATGGACTTGGTTAGCCAAAAGCTTACTCGGGAGTGAACTTTACTTGGCTATGAAGAATAGACTTGCTTGATAAAGTGAACCTTGCCCGGATTTACATAAACTAGTGAACCTTGCCCGGCAATGCACTAATTTGCAAACCCTGCTCGGATATCCACTAAAGAAGACTACTTGAAGATAACCTTGCCCGACAGACAAAATATCGTACCCGGCTAAGTAAAAGCTTGCTCGGAGGTCTGAGGTGTGCCTGGATCCATACTTAGCGAACTCTGAGGAGGTTGAGAAGATTCCAATTTTCCATATACTTCATTTTGGTCAAATCTTTGACTCAACATTATCAGTATTCACCCATGCCTCAACAAGTGCAACAGATGTAATTTGTTCAACCTCCTGTCATGCAACCCATTAATACACATGTTAAGCCAAAACTTGATGCCACAATGGATCATCTTAAGTTAGTCAAGATAACTCCAAGACAAGTTTCTTTACTCAAGAATTTGTTAATTGGAGTAGTCTACCTGAATAAATGAATACCAAATATCTAGCTTTGGTGGTAATAGGAGAAGAAACATTCGAGGAGAAGAATTGGAGAACAGTTTCAACAATGAAGTACTTCAAGTGCTGATGACAAGTGATGTTTCTGCAAACACACAAACTGTTCCTGAAAAGGTCTTCCAAACTAATATTGATGAGGTTATACCTCTTTGAAGTGTCAAACACTATAAACAACAACAGTTTCATCCAAACTACTGATCAATCACAATATGCTAATAAGGGATGTCAAGGTTGTGAAACTACTGATGATTTAACGACTGCTTCTCAAAATGGACTTTCTCATTCCAATATTGGAAGTCTGTCAGTTGTGTCTCAAAACAGTTTTTTACAACCAATACCCCCACCGTTAACAACTGATTTCACATCAGCAGTTTCACCAACTTCTAAAACAAACACTATAAGATCCATCATACCTTATGTGTTTCACCTAGCTCATCCTCAAGAACAGATCATTGGTGACTTACAACATGGTGTCCTTACCGGAAGTCAATATAAAAATATATGTTTCTTTGCTGGTTTCCTATCTTAACTAGAACCAACCAAGTATCAACTTGATTTAAGACACAATAGTTGGGTTGAAGCCATGCAAGATGAACTCATGCAGTTCACAAAGATGCATGTTTGGGAATTGTTTCCACGCCCATAAAATGTCACTCCTATTGGTAAAAAAATGGGTATTTAGGAACAAGACTTATGAAAGAGGGATTGTTATAAAAACAAGGCAAGGTTAGTAGCTCAAGGATATCTTCAAGAAGAAGGAATTAACTATGAAGAAACCTTTTCACATGTTGCAAGACTTGAAGCAATCCGATTGTTTCTTGCTTATGCATCCACTCACAACATCAAAGTTTTTCAATTGGATGTTAAAGGAGATTTCTTTTTGGTGACATTTAAGAAGAATTGTATGTTGCACAACCACCATGATTTGAAAATACTTTCAATCCAGACTATGTCTATAAGCAAAAGAAAGCACTCTATGGACTCAAAAAAACTCCAAGAGCCTTGTATGACAGACTTTCCTCTTTTCTGATTTCAAATCAGTTTCAAAGATGACAAATTGACAAAACTTATTTTCTCAAAAGGAATGAAAAAAAACTTACTTCTTATTCATATTTATGTAGATGACATCATATTTGGATCCCCCAATTCAAAATTATGTGATGAATTCACAAAATTGATGAACTATGAATTTGAAATGAGTAACATGGGTGAGGTACATTACTTTTTGGGCTTGCAAGTTCAACAAACTAAAACATGAATTTTTCTACATCAATCAAAGTATGTTAAAAATCCCTAGAAAAGTTTAAATTGATTTATTGCAAAGCAAGCTCCACGCCCATGAGCAAAATTTATCCATTATCACCTATCGAAACAGGTGAACATGTTGATCAGACATTGTATAGATGCATGATTGGATCATTATTGTATCTAACTACATTTAGGCCTGATATCATGTATGCAGCATGTGTGTGTGCAAGATATCAAGCTTCACCGAGGGGATCTCACTTAATCGTTGTCCAAAGGATATTTGGATACCTCAAAGGTGCACCCACCTTAAGGATCTGGTACCTATCCAACACAACGACCCAGCTTGTTGGTTTTGTAGATAGTGACTATGCAAGTTGTCAAATGACAAGAAAATCAACATATGGAGGATGTCAGTTTTTTGGAGAAGAATCGGTATCCTGACAGAGCAAGAAACAAACAATTGTTTCAAACACAACTGCTGAAACTGGTTACTGCTGCTGCAAGTTGCACAGCACAAACATTGGCTACAAAACCAATTGCTGGATTATTGAATCATAACTTTAAAACACCATTAAAGCTGGACAATGAAGCTGTTTTGAACATCATCAAAAATTCAGTTCAGTGTTCCAAGACAAAACACATTGAGATCAGACATCACTTCATAAGGGATAACTATGAAAAAGGTTTGTTATCACTTGAACATGTGTCATCTGAAAATCAGTTGGCATCATATTTACCAAAGCACTTGATTCAAGAACTTTTCAAAAACTGATTTCCAGGTTGGGAATGTTAAACTTTGAATACTAAAAAGGGGATGGCGGCGCAGCTTGTTTCCCGCTTATCTACCTCTTTATTGTAATTGGATCCTTTTATTTAATATTATATTATAATCAGTCATAAAAGTTTAAAAAAGTTAATTGTTATAAGATACTAGGTTCAAGTAAAAAAAAAGTCTTAACAGTCACTAATAACTAGTTTTTGATAATAAAAATGTTTTCAAAAGACTGTTTTTATATCCTTTGATGTATAAGCAATGGAAAACTATTGTTTTCAAAACTACTGATCAACAAATTGATCAATGATTTCAAAAGTACTGTATGTCTAAAATAATATTGAGAAAAACAATGAAAACAATTATTACAATACAAGTGTTCAGTCAAACTACTGATAAAATCAATATTTTCAAAATAGACTGATCAGAGTTTTTTAAAACTACTGATCGATGACAAACAACAACGGTTTCATTTCATTAACAGTTGTTATGACAATACAGGCGTTGTTTCAATAAAACAGTGGTTTAACGGTAACTTTAAATACCCACTTGCTTAAACCGCCTAATCATACACCAATCAAAAGATTACCTTCCATAATCATCTTGCTTAACCCTAAAGAAAGCTTTTGCCTACATTGCTATCCATTTTCTTAAATAATTTTTCATTTCACTTGCCGTTCATCTTCATCTTCTTTTATACCTACCACAATCATGGCACAAAACCCAAGATTCCTACAATTCAAATACACACACAACATGTTACCATATCTCACCAGAAGTTCAACCTACCTAGAATATGATAACATCATGGAGGTACTCACTGGCAGTCCTTACTTTAACCTTCTCATAATTAATCCTAATATGTACCCTAAATGACTTCTGGAAACATGCTTCGATTCACTATGCTGAAGGAAATAAAGCTCCTTTGTTTATCAAATATAAGGTGGGAAGAACAGAGGTATTTTTATCATCATCACTCCTTTCATAACATTAGGAGTTGAATTGTAACATTTTGGATTTTTCATATCTGTATTCGCATTCGTTTACCCGATTCGGGAATGTAATTCGGATCTTTCGTATTTTAAAAAATTTTATTTATTGGTATTTGACTTGGTTTAACTTAATTTATATTTTCTTAACTTTCAAACTCACCAAACAATGCTTAGAAACTTTTAAAATCACTTAAAACAGCTAAAAATCGCGTTTACAAAAGTACAAGGACTAATTTTGCCAAATCTTTCCTAAACCAAACTAATTAACGAAACTTAAGCCCCAAGATAAGCCATATGATATTATAAAATCTCCATATTCATTACTTATCTTATAAAAACGAATTTTGTGTTTTAAATAAGTTAATTTCGTCAGATTTCATCATTAAATGAATATTCTGTTACCTTAACGAGTTAATTGCATAATAAACGAATTTAAGTCTTTAATATTTAAACCAACTATTCTCTAAACCATAATTCCTACAGAAAAACTCATTCACCATCCCAAAATTTCGTCAACTTGGCCTCCACCATTGATTTCTCCAAGTTCTTTAAGCTTTTCAAAACGTTTGATTTTGTGCTTCAAGACCCTTTAACTCGTTCTTTCTCATTATTCCATTCATCTTTCGTGTAAGTTGTCTTCTGTGATTTCATTTGTTTTCATTCAAATGAAAAAAAATCCCTCTATCAATTTCCGGGATTGAGGGATCACGGTGGTCAATTTGATTCCGGTCCGTTTTAGGGTATAGTAGTCAAAATATTTGACTATTCGATTTATCTATCTTCTAATCAAAATTAGCTTTAGAACCTAAATACTTTTATGTTTATTTTGGAATTTTTGAGTGTACTGACCAAAACCCATTCCCAAATCGCAGTTCGGATTCTGGTCAATACCAGCTCGCTTATTTATTAAAAATATCATAATCGGAGTTCTATACATCCGTTGGGATTGATTCCAGCGGCTATGTTCTCGGTGTTTACTCTATTTTATTGTGTACAAGTCTTAGGTATGTTTGGATCATAATACTTGTCACAATAACCTTGCTCGTTTATTTTATCTCTCGGCTTACTCGCTTAATCATCAAGGTTGCTAATTACTCCCCCTATTTTACTGTTTTTAAATACTTTTGGGGACTTTATGAGTATATGTTCTTATTTTTAATACTACATATTATCTATACTAGCAAATCATGATTATTGTGTTGTTGATCAATTAAATGTGTACTTGCTAATTGCTTATTTGCTTATTTGTTTGATTCTATCAATTCAGAGAGGTCTATCATTGATTCAAGCAAGTGTTGATTCTAGAAGGTCGTCAGAGTAGCCATAGCCCGTTTGTGAGGCATGGTCAACTAGAACCCACTATTTGTTTCAATTAATTGTTGATACTCATGATACTGATTTGTAGTTTTTATCTTATATTATATTTAGTGTTGAAAACTGGTGATTTTCTCACTCAACCTCATGTTGAAAAAATATATATTTTTACGCATATTGTAGGTTATTCTTTGGTTTGAAGTGAAGATTGGTGTTCACATAGATTGGCTTTATGTTATATATAAAAAGACAGCTAGTTTGATTTATTTGTTTTTGGATTTATTTGTAACAAGTTGAGACGATGTGTATTTGATTGAATTTAAAAAAAAATAAGTTAGATATTGTCATATTTAAATTGTATGACATTACCTTGTGAGTTGTGAGCAATCAGTTCACGCCCCGACATTTCTGACTTAGGTTGGGGTGTGACATGAATGATGATGACTTTCCTACTATAATTTTTGCATTTACACTGAAGCTAAAACTCATTGAGAGAGGATATTTGGGTTCTACTCAAAAGGCAACATGATGTATAAGAAATTATACATCTTTTCAGTACTGAAATATCTCCAAATAAGCGTAATTACGGCAACTATATTATAATAGATAACCACCATTGTTCATAATTTATTTCTATAGGTAAATATAGTCCTAAGAAATACAAAAGGCTAAAATAGGAAGAAAAACATAGATAAACGATGAAAAAAAACTTAAAACACCCCATGGTGAATCAAGACATGGCCATACCTAGAGCATACGAAGTAAATACAAAAATCAGGAAATCAAGACATGGTCATGTTAACCAAAATACACCCCCATGTCATCAAGAGCAAAAAGAAAAGAAAAAATATAAGTATTATGAAGCAAAACACGACCATGCCTTCCCAAGACACGGTCATGCCTTCAAGTACAAGAGAAAAGGACAAAACAGACGGAATTTGGACTGTTGTAAAACTCAACATGGTTGTTCCTTTCTTAACACAATCGTGTTAACCCTTAGTTGTATATCTGACAATGAACAATAAATGCTATAGGACAAAAATGAAGACATGGTCGTGCCCAACTCAACACAGCCATGCCTTGAGGGTCTGATCAACCAAAAAATTGAATGATCATCCTCTTCATTCAATACACATTGGAAAAACATTTAATACAAATTCACTCTTCTCCAACCACCTTTCTTCACAACCATTAATAAGGAAATTAATCCCATTCATCCAACTCTTTAAGATGAAGGAGATTAAGCTTTTGGAAGAAGTCATTAGCAACAACGATCAGTAATCCAAATTGGTTAGATTGTTTCAATTTGATCATGTTTGTATCTATTACTTTGATAATTATCATTATGCTTATTAGTGGCTAAACTTCCAAAGTATCATCTTGGTTTATAATGAATTTGAATTAAAGTTTAATAATAATAGTAAAACATGTGATTGCTTTTTAGTAATTAATGGTTATGTTGCAATTATCACTTGATGAGGAATGTTAAAATACTCTTAAAAGATACCCCAAGTTCTAAGCTTGACGAAGGGCCGAGAAATTGTTAACAAAACCTTTTGAAACATTGTAACACCCTTTTTCATACTACACCCACCACGCATCAAGTTTTTGGTGCCGTTACCGGGGACACAACATGAATTTTTATAAACAATCTGAGTATTTATTAAACCTTGTTTATAGTGTATATATGTTAAAACAAATCAAAAAGACAAAAAATATTTTTTTATTTTCTTTATTTTGCATTTTAGTATAGTTTTAGTTTTTAACTTTATCTTTCTAGTTGATAAGTTGCTTACTTTAGCTTAGCTTTAGTTGTGCCTTTAGATCTTTACTTTCATAGTTAGTGTATGTCCTCTACATCTACTTCAGACCTCATTTCACCACTTAACTAACCTGAACGCCACTTTCACCAAAGAAAAGGCACTCAGGTGCGTAAAGAAACCAAAGTAGTTAAGGACGAACCAGAGGAAGGTACATCAACTAAGGAGAACCAAGAAGAGCCTATGATGGTGGAGTTAAACAACGAGCCAAACATGATCCATTATGGCAAGATGACACTCGATGGCTACGAAAATAGGGTTGCATCACCCGAAGTTCTTCTTAACTTCGAAATCAAATCTAGTATCATTCATATGATCAAAAATTATGTCCAGTTTCATGGCCTTCTTGATGAAGATCCCTTGTTTCATATTTTCTAATTCCTTTGAATATGTGGAACTTTCAAAATTCGACATTTCTCAGAAGATTAAGTTAGGCTTAAAATCTTTCCATTTTTTCTGTGAGGCAATGCCTGGGAATAGATTGAATCCTTGCCATCTGGTACCATCACTGATTGGGATCAAACAGTTGAGTAATTCCTTCTAAAATATTTTCCACCCAACAAAACTGCCAAGTATCGCGCCATCATTACCGAATTCTGGAAAGATGAAGATGAGTCACTACACGCAGCATGGGAAAGATACAAGAGCCTTCTTCAACAATGCTTGCACCATGGATTGAACAAATAGCTTCAAGTCCAAACTTTCTTCGACACTCAAACTACTCAAAAAAAAAACAAGCAATCGATCACGTCGTTGGTAGAGATCTAGGAACCAAATCTCCAAATGAGGCATTTGAGATCTTAGAAAAAATTACCATGAAAATCTTTGCCTATAATCCACCGCAATCAAATCCATTACACAAAGGCATACACCATGTTGATAGTATCACCTTTATCTCTGCACAATTCGAGGCCCTCTCGAATAAATTTAAACATCTTCAGTCTGAGCTGATCAAAGCAAAGGTAAAATGAGATAGGTGTGGGGGAGATCGCAAGGTCAAATATTGCCAAGTATGACCATTGAAGAATGTGATTTTGTGTGCCGAAAAAATAACACGTATGGCAACATTTACAACCCTGGTTAGAGAAACCATCCGAACTTTAGCTGGAGGGATGGAGCCAATAATCAAGCTCCTCCTGGCTTTGATAGAAGACCTTTTAATCAAAACCAAACCTCTCAATCTAAACCTCCATACCAGAACCAAGGTGCAAGCACCAACCAACAACCAAATAGTGGATCTACATTGAAGACTCTGCTGAAACAACTCATTGCAAGTACTGACGCTTCAAACAAATTAACCGAAAATCGATTCCTGAAGAATGAAATGGAGCTAAGGAACTAGAAGGCTTCCTTGCAAAACATCGAAAACCATGTAGGTCTGTAAGCCCAACTACTTTCTTAGAGAGCACCTAGAGGACTCCCTAGTAACACTGTTACCAAACCTAATGCTTAAGCCAATGCTATAAACCTAAGAAGCGGCAAAACTGCTACAAATAATTCACAAGTCACACCAATCCAATCTAAAGGTGAGACCGAGGTTCTTGAAACATCCAACACCGAACCTATTCCAACTTTTCCTATAACTCTTTAAGCAAGTGCATATTAACCTTCCATTCATAGAAGCCATTTCCCAAATGACAAAATATGAAAATTTCTTGAAAGAAGTTCTATCCAACAAAAGGAAGCTAGAAGAGTTCACACGTGATACTCAATGAAGAATGCTCCACCATTCTAAAGAACAAGCTTTCAAAGAAAATGATTGACCTAAAGAGTTTCACTATTCCTTGTTTGATAGGAAACTTGTTTGTCACCAATGCTTTAGCCGACGTAGGAGCTAGCATCAACTTAATGCCTTATACTGTTTTCTCCAAGTTAGGACTATGAGAACTCACTCCAACCCGTATGAGCATTCAGTTACCCAATATATTAGTAAAATACCCAAGAGGCATAGTTGAGAACATGCTAGTCAAAATCGACAAATTTGTCTTTCCAGTTGACTTCGTTAATCTGGACATGGATGAAGACACTTATGTACCCCTTAACTTAGGGAAACCATTCTTAGCTACCGCTAGAGAATTCATAGACATTTTCACTGACAAACTCACATTTTGGGTAGAGGACGAAGAAGTGACTTTTCACATAGGCAAACCAATGAAACATCTGCATTTTACAGATGATTCTGCTTACTTCCTGAATATGTGTGAATAAATAGTGAGCTATCATTTTAAGGAAAACAATTGAGAAAAAAGCATGTGATTCACAACTGATTATGGAAAAAGCACAAGCCGTCAATTTAAAAAAATCAAGTTGTGGGGAGGAAGAGAGCAACTCTGAGGAGACATTTGAAGAAGTAGATAAAGATCTAGAACCTAAAGCCAAACCTTCTGTTGAAACTCAGCCTACTTTAGAGCTTAAAGTATTACCCAAACACCTTGAGTATGCTTTCCTCGAAGGCAAATCTCAATTGCATGTCATCATTTCCTCTGACCTTTCAAGTTATGACAAAGAAAGACTCCTTGAAGTTCTTAAATCTCACAAGAAAGCTATCGCTTGGAAAATTAAGGATATTAAAGGCATTAGCCCGTCATTCTATACTCACAAGATATTAATGGAAGAAAACTTTAAACCCATAATGCAACACCAAAGACGACTAAATCCAATATGCAATATGTGGTGCAAAAGGAAGTACTCAAACTGCTTAATGCAGGATTTATTTACCCTTTTCTGATTCTCCTTGGGCAAGTCCTGTTCAAGTAGTCACCAATGAGAAGAATGAGCTTATTCCAATGAGAACCATCACGGGATGGCGAGTTTGCATCGACTACAACAAACTCAACGATGCCACTAGGAAAGATCACTTTCCACTCTCGTTTATTAATCAGATGCTCGAGCGTCTGTCAGGGAAAATGTACTACTGTTTTCTTGATGGATTCTCCGGCTATTTTGAAATTCCAATTTCCCATGAAGACTAGGAGAAAACAACATTTACATGTACCTATGGCACATTCCCTTACTGACGAATTCCCTTTGGAGTATGTAATGCTCCAACCACTTTTCAACGTTGTATGGTAGATATCTTTCGCGACATGATTGAGGATTTAATGGAAGTTTTCATGGTCGAATTCTTCGTCTTTGGCAACTCCTTCAATTTAAGTCTTGAAAATATTAAAATAATGTTAGCAAGATGTGAGGAAGCTAACCTTGATTTAAATAGGAAAAATGTCACATTATTGCTAAGGAAGTCATATTTCTGGGGCACAAGTTATCTCAAGTTGGATTAGGGGTGGATAGAGCCAAAATAGAAACCATTCCCAAATTTCCACCACCCACATCTGTTAAAGCTATTCAAAGTTTTCTTGGGCATGTGGGTTTTTGTCGTCGTTTCATCAAACATATTTCAAAGATAGCTCGGCCAATGACACAACCTTTTGAAAAGGACGCTCCATTCATATTCTTCGAATAATGTTTTGAATGCATTTCAAATTCTGAAAGACAAGCTTGTAGAAGCTCCAAACATGGTAGCTCCAGACTGAACACTACCATTCGAACTTATGTGTGATGCAAGTCAAAGGAAATATAAACATTTTCATCCCATCTACTACACCAGCAGGACTCTCATTGATGCTCAAGATAATTACACAACTACCGAGGAGCTTTTGGCCGTAGTCTTCGCTTTTGACAAATTCTGTTCTTATATAGTCCTTTCAAAAACCATCGTTTACACAGAAGGATTAAGTATTTGTTTAAAAAACAATATGCTAAACGTCGTCTGATCCAATGGATTTTACTTCTACAAGAATTTGACATCGAAATCAAGGACAAGAAGGGGTGCCGAAAATGTTGCTATTGATCATATTTCTCCTCTGGAATGCCCAGCTTCACAAGATATAATGGGGACCAAGATAAATGTCAATTTTCCCCATGAATTTCTTATGCATATACAAACTCGAGAAGGAAAACATCCTTGGTTTTCTAACATCGCAAACTACAAAGCTCGTGGAATCGTCCTCAAAGGAATGACGTATCAACAAAAGAAGACATTCTTTTCGGATATTAAATATTACTTTTGGGAATATCCATACTTATTCTGCATAGGAGCTGATAATATCATTCGAAGATGCGTATATGGAGAAGAATCACTCAAGATCCTAAAACAATGTCATGAATGACCATCAGGATGTCATCATGGAGTGACAATCGCAAATAAAGTATTCGATACCAACTTTTATTGGCCTACAATCTACCGAGAAGCAAACGAAATGGTTCGCTCGAGCAATGCATACCAACGTACTAGCAACATCTCTTCCCAAGATTAAATGTTACAAAGACCAATCCAGGTCTGTGAAATATTTGATGTTTGGGGCATCGACTTTATGAGACCATTTCTAACACCGATTGGTCATCACTACATCCTAGTAGCAGTAGATTACGTATCAAAATGGGTCGAAGCCCAAGCTTCACCCACCAATGACGCTAGGATGGTAGTTAACTTTCTGAAGAAATTATTCTCTCTTTGGTATTTTTATGGCACTTATAAGTGATCGAGAAAATCACTTTTGTAATGTGCAAATGGAGAAATTATCAGCTAGATACGAGGTTCATCATCGACTTGCTACACCTTACCGCGCAAACAAGTGGTCAAGTGGAGGTCACAAATCAGGGTATCAAACGAATCTTAGAGAAAATTGTGAGACATAATCGCAAAGATTGGTCAAAAAATTGGACGACGCTTTGTGGGCATCCGTACTGATTACAAAACTCCTATATGCACTACACCATTTAAATTGGTGTATGGAAAGGCATGTCATATTCTAGTCTAAATCGAGCAAAAATCATATTTGGCACTTAAAAATGCCAATCTTGATCTACCATTAGCGGGGGGGGGGGGGGAAATTGATTCATGCAACTACACGAGCCAGATGAATTGAGGATGCAAGCGTACAAAAACTCACGGATTTCCATGCAAAAGGATGAAAAGACTTCATGATGCACGACTGAAACGCGAAAAACTTTTAAAGCAGGCGACCGTCTACTCCTTTATAACTCTCTCCTTGGTTTATTTCCTGGAAAGTTGAATTTTAGATGGTCCGGTCCTTTTACGATTAAGGAATTTTTTTATTACAGAGTCGTTGAACTCGTTCAAAAAGTTGGGCATAACTTTAAGGTAAACGGTAACATGCTAAAACTTTAGTTAGGAGAACCCATAGAAATAGCGATAGGGGCTCCACCTCCATCCCATAAACTAAAATGCCAAAACCGTGAGTCAAGCTATCGACTTCGATAAAAATTTAGCATGTTTATTTTAGATTTTACTACTTTTGTAGGGATTAGATTAAAAAATATATATAAAAAATAAAAACATTATGTGTTTTCAGGAAGGCACGGCCGTGTCGCACACAACAAGGTCGTGCCCAGTACAATTTCCTTGCAATGATAGTTTATGGCACTGTTTCTGACTCAAACAGTCCAGTTTCAGAGAAAACTTGTCAACGTGGCCCATGTCTAGCAAGGCATGGTCGTGCTGAGAGTGTCTGGCAGATTATAAATGTACATCACTTCCTTGAGAGTTTTGTACACCTTCTAGCCATATTTCTCTAAACTAAATAGCCCCAAAGATGCAAATGGAACATCCAAATGCTAAAAACCCTGCCAACACTCCACCTAAAAATAAAACACATAAACCTGGAGATTATTCTGCATCGTTAGGAAATGACTAGAGAGCTAACCGGCATACTTTTTAAAAATGAACAGCATGTTCTAGCTCTCACCGAGACAGTGGAGGAAATGAAAACTGAACTCTGTGACATAAACAAGCAAATTTAAATCCAGTCTATCCAACTAGGATTCTCCCACCACCACCTTTCGATGGAAGTGATTCATTTGGCGGGAATCTCTCTGGAGTAGATTTTGGAGACCTCTTCTCAAACCGCTTCTAATTTTCTTGTTGATGGTTCAAAGGGATTGTGCTAAGTAGTTGTTGTTAGGATCTATCGGGCTTAACCCGGTTACTTGTTGTTTTTAATTTTCTTTTTGTGAGATTTTATTTTATGTGTTTTAGGAAAAGTAAGGTAATATTAGGACTTTTTAATGGAATGAAGTTTAATTATGTTTTAGGGCTAAGATTTGGACACACTTAACCACTCGTCCAAACCACGACTGAGATATGAGAGAAAAGAATGAAAATCATGGAAAATGCCAAGGCACTTCCGTGTCTTCCCTAAGCTTGGGCCATGCTCAATCAAAATTTGTCATCTCTTCAATAAATGCAAAATTCTGAACTGACATGTTAAGACACTCACCTAACATGGTCGTGTTTATGTCACTATGGCCATGTTTTGCTCTCCTATGTGTCTATAAATGGCTATCACTTCTCATTCTTTTGGCATAACACTTTTCACACATTTCCCACTAAGAAATCTACCATGGAGAGGAGAGGATGGAGGCCAAGTTATGGAAGACAAAGAGAGGTGCCCATAGATGTAAGTAGGGAACTAATGTGCTTACGCGAGAGACTTGACGAGTTAGTGAGCATTAACTTGGTGGCGGAGCAAAGAAATTAAGAGTTGCACGATAAGGTTGAAACATTACGTTTCAAACACTAGCATGTGGACCGAAGGATGGCTAAGCTAGAAGACAAACTCGAGCGGATAATGGCCGAGCTCGCTCGTTTTAACCGGAACCACGCCGAGAGGGCAACCCAAACCAACTTCATGGCAGGCCATGCCCACATGCAGACCTTGTTCAGAAGTGGACCAGGATTATTCAAGTAATTTCTAATATGTTTTGAATTCTAGTTGGTTGTCATTTGTATCCTTCGTTTCCATTGCTTTATCAGTCGTGTACTGGTATTCCTATCAATGAACTTTCATTCTATATCTTTTTAAAGTAACATATCCTTTCGGCCTATAATGGTCGTTAAATGAAATGCGGGTTCCAAAAGGTGGTTCAAAGCGAAAAAACAGGAACATGTCGGGTTAGCATGGTCGTGACAAGCTGACTACGGCCGTGTCGGGGTCTTTCTAGTGATTTTTTTCTTTCAAACACTCCATGTTTTCACTTTTAAATGCACCCCTTCAAACCCGATGCGTTTTCAGGCGATTTTCCAGCCATTATTGTGGGTGTGACAATTGTTCCACCGATTTCTTGTTTCAATCATCAAGGTATGTTGATTTACTCATTTCAATATTGTTCCAGGGCTCGATTAGACCCACTTCACTTTCAGTTCGGGTATAATTTGAACCTTAGATTCAAGTTCCACCAAAATTTAGGCTAGACTTGGACTAATTAACACGTCTAAACTCAGCTTACATGATTTAAAAGATGAATTGGATTGAAAAGGTTGAATGTAAACTAGTTTAAACATGATTTTGTGTCCACTTTGGTAAACTTCCGGTTTGGGTCGGGTTTCACCCTATTGACCGACCCATGTCCAAAATCATTTGATAAGTTTGATGAACCAAGTTGAAACGCACATTCGAGAATTCATAACTCCGAATTCGTGCAACACACGGGATCGTGTTTCACACCGAATAACTGTGGTCAACCAAGAAAGTCAACCATATTATCACCCAACTCAGCACGGGTCGTGCCATCCCAAGGCACGACCGAGCCTTGCCTCTGAGGTGATTTGAAGAGATCATCAAAGTACAGCCTTAGGTCCTTATAAATGAAGGGCTAGTGAAGAAGGAAATAATATTCGGGCAGCAAGATGAACTGATGGAAAACACTCATGGTGTTCAGATTAGATTTGACCGTATGTGGATTCCATGCAATGGAGATTTTAGATCCTGAATCCTAGATGAAGAATGATACACCAAGATACACTATTCATCCAGGATCCACCAAGATGTATCAAGACCTTAAGAGAGACTGATGGTGGCCGGGTATGAAGAATGATGTAGTACATTATGTTAGTAAGTGCTTAACTTGCTTACAAGTTAAAGCTGAACACCAGAAACCATATGGGAAGATGCAGCCTCTAGAGATACGAGAATGGAAATGGAACATATCACAATGGATTTCTTAACTAAGCTACCGCGTACAGCTAAACATCATGATACCGTTTGGGTGATAGTGGACTGTTTGACTAAAAGGACTCACTTTCTGCCTATACGAGAGGCTATCTCGTCAAAAACATTAGAAAATGTGTTCATAAAAGAAGTTGTTGCTAAACATGGAGTGCCGTTATTGATTGTGTCTGATAGAGATACTCGCTTTACTTCAAGATTTTGGAAGAAGTTCCATGAGGCTATGGGGACAAAACTGAACATCAGTACGATGTATCATCCTCAAACAGATGGGCAGTCTGAAAGGACAATCCAATCCCTTGAGGATATGCTACTTTCTTGTGTTTTAGACTTTGGAGGAAGTTGGGATGATCGTCTGCATTTGGAAGAGTTCTCCTATAACAACAGCTACCATTCGAGTATTGGTATATCGTCGTTTGAGATGCTTTACGGTAGACGTTGTAGAACTCCTGTATGTTGGGGAGAGATTGGTCATAAAGATATTGGAAGCTTGGAAGTTGTGCAAGAAACTTCTTTGAGGTTCGACCAGATCAAGGCAAGAATGAAAGCTGCTCAAGACCGTCAGAAGTCCTATGCTGATAAGCGGCGACAACCAATCAAGTTCAACGTTGGTGACAATGTGATGCTCAAGGTCTCTCCTTGGAAAGGAATTATTCGCTTCAGAAAGAGAGGAAAATTAAGTCTGAGGTACATTGGACCGTTTAAGATCGTAGATCGTGTGGGTGAAGTGGCTAACAAGCTAGATTTACCCGAGGAGTTAGAAGGAATTCATTCTACCTTCCATGTCTCTCATTTGAGAAAGTGCCTAGCTGACAACACGTCTCATGTGCCATTAGTAGACATCAAGGTTTATGAGCAGTTGAACTACATTGAACAACCTATAGAGATAGTTGACCGCAAGGAAAAGAGCTTTGTCATAAAGTTATTCCGTTGGTGAAAGTGATATGGAAGCATCGTAAGAGATCAGATGCCACTTGGGAGGTTGAAGATGAGATGCGCAAGTTTTACCAAGGATTGTTCAAGTAATAGTTAGGTTTCGGGGACGAAACCTCTTTAAGGAGGGAAGACTTGGAACATCCTACTTTCGATAAT